>NW_024434114.1:0-62969 GCF_017639785.1 Mesocricetus auratus | reverse complement strand
CTCTTCTACCTTGCTTTTCTGCCTTTTATGGGATCTGTATATTGCCAAGTCTCCCAGGCAATATCAAGAAAAGAGTCATTCACATTTCTGCTGATCTAGTCAATAAGAACTACTCTCCAGGAGTATCAATATGCTTGATACTCAGGGAGATGTAAAAGTGTGTCTGTCTTGCTACGTTCAGAGTTCTTTGTTAAGTTCTGTTAAGTTCTGAGGGGGCATTCCTTGAACTCAAATAGCTCATACGGTTTATGCCTCCTATGTCAGGGTCTTAAATAAAGATGTGTCTTACATTTCCTGAAGAAAAATATATTTTCATTTGCAGACATAAGTTATAGGAATGAGAGTCCCACCCTTGCTCACTCTTATATAGCATTGGTTCTTCTATAGGGGCAATAATATCACATTCCAGTGACCTTCCATAGTATCATATTTCCAGAAACCATAACATTCAAGGGTGGATTTTCTTTCTTGACTCTGCCTTCCTATGTGTTAATCAACCAACACAATGTATAAGTACACAAATATGTAAATGTAATAAATGTATGAACACCAATTTCCATACCAGAAAACACTCAACTCAATACTTAGAAGTGACATAGAAATCAATGGTCAATTGTAAGGTCAAGGAAAAGAGAGTTTCACTCAAGATTTAGAACATGGGTGGGTTGAAAGGAAACAATTCCAAAATGCTGCCATAGTGGGTGCCACAAATTCATTCAAAGGGTGTTCCAGAATGTTTTTGCTCACAGATAGGAAAATGGCTTCTATTACAGGATTTGACATATTTCAGTAAAACTGTGATGGTCATGGGTGCCACACAACCAGTTTTACCCACACCAGTAGGAATTACAAATTTTTAAATCTTTGGCGATGCACCTGATGGTATTGTTACCCACTGAAAGTCGTCTCAAACTGCCTAGCTACAACAGAATATTTACAGTTGGAAATGGAAAGATGGTGAAGACCACGAGGGCCTTTGTAAACCTTTTGTTTTAACTCATGGATTGGATGCAGCTGTTCTGTTCACAAGAAATTTCAATTAAGGAATTTTCATTTTCCACATATTTATAAGGAAATTTTTCATTTCCTACTTAAGAGCTCCTATCAACTTTGTAAAGTAGTTGTTAAGGTTGTTTTATTCTACTTCAAATGTGTTGGACTGTTCAGGTAATACAGTTGTAGAATTATTAATTTCTGCTGATGCCACATTATCCACCATTGTATTTTATATGTTCTTGTATTGTCATTTACCCATCTGGGTTTAGGATGATTATAGTTATGAGTGTTTTTTCTTGTGTTGTCTTTGTTGGGTGAGTGGCTTGTTCCTCTATTATCTGTTTAATTAATTGCCTTCTGGATTGAGAGGCTTTGGTGAGTGCCAATAATTCCATGCTTAGTAGTGTTTTCTCAGCTGACATTCGTGGGGATTTGAGTTCTTAATTCCAGCTTATGCTTATGTGTTGTATGTGGAATTTGGAGTCTGCTGTTCTTCTGAGTGGAGTGGGATATGCATGTACCCGTGGAAACTGCACGAGCTTCAGTGGAGGGCTGGCAATGGGGAGGATGAAGAAATGGTTGGGTGTCTTAGTGGTTTTATTGTTACGAAGTGTCAGCATAACCACTGCCACTATTATACAGGAAATATTTAATGGTGTTGTCTTAATTACAGTTTCAGAGATTTAATCCATTATCATCCTGATGGGGAGGAAAGTAATAGGGTGAATCATGGCAGATTCTGGACATGTGAATATATCTGGTGACTTAGCAAACTAATGAATGAGATATAAGGCCATGTCATAGTCAATGATAAGTAAGTCCAGGAAACTATCCTATATCTAATCCAACTTACTTCAAGAGCACAGTTTTTTGCTTCTGAATACCATTTCATTTAATGAAAAATAGAAACAGTTAAGAATGACTTAATCAAAGTCTATGGCCTCCAAGTTTCTAAATAAAATTTTCCCCAGCTGCCTCCACTTTCTTTCCATTTTAGACTTTAGGCTATTGATTGTGTTATGTGTATTAATTCAATATGAATAAACCAAGAACCACACAAGACCGAGGTTCTATTTCAGGGCTAAAAACATGATAATTACAGCAACAAAATATATCAAGTATCTTGATATTTGGTTCTTCCTGCGAATTTTAACCCCAGAAAACAAGTGTTCTGTCTGGCAAAGCAGAAATAATAGGCAGAACACATGCTGTCCACAGCAATATAACTGGATAATTTACAGTTCCTTTAAGTACACACCATGCATGCCAATGCTCCTTCCTCTGGACTATGTCATCTTCCTTATAAAGAAGATGGTTTCTCTAATGAGGTAATTAACAGTGCAGAAGCAGATATTGGGGTTCAACCTTCAAGCTGACAGAAAAGCAAAGAACACATGCCGGTAGATGTCCCGCGCTACCGTCTCGCCAGCAAGAACGACGCAGAACACTCGGATCCTTCTGCAGTAAAGCTTTAATGCATCTTGAGAGATAGATGATCAGCTTCTTAGAGGGAGACCCCAAGCTAAGAAACCCAGCCCCTTATATAAGCCTAGGAGCTCCGAGTGAGACGTGTAGAGCCGGGATTGGTGGTTTGCACATCACCCCAGATGACGCCACGGGAGAGGCACAGCTTAAACGGTTAACTCCAACTGACAGCAGATGTCAGCGCCATCTTCTAACGGTTAACTCCAACTGACAGCAGATGTCAGCGCCATCTTCTAACGGCAATAGCGATAGCGAGGGCGGCTCCTCACATCTCCCCCTATTCATTTATTTTTGAAGCAATAGGACACCCACAACTTTGGAGTGGAGATAGAGGTCAAATCCCCATGTGCAAATTCGGAACATGTACAAAGCTCCTCTCCAGGGTCTTATCCCCAGAGAGAGCCCTGACCAGTCCGATGTCGTTTTTCTGGGGGAAGGAGATCATGACATAGAACCTTCATGCAAGATGACTTATCTCCCAGGAGAAAGTCGTTATACCGCAGACCTCTCCTGTGCAGTGCTTAGCCTTGCAACTCCTTGGGCTGCTGAAGCCTACCCACTCTATCCCGTGCAATGAGACTAGCCTCGTGGGGTGCAAGAGCTGGGAGGCCAGCGACCTATTGCTTTAACATGGTTAACCAAATGTCAGGGGAGGCTCCGTGTTCTAAGGCAGCAAGTGCTTGTGCCACCACCACTTTGTCTCTTTTGTTTGGGCTCTGAGCTTACACACCATCCAAAGCATCAACACTATTCCACAGCAGAGAACTAGGCTAAATGATCCTACCCCCACCCATTCCTTAAAATAAGAAAATGCAGATGAAATCCAGGAGGAGAGGCCTTCCATCAGAGAAAGATCCAGATGCGTCGAATTCACTTGCAGGATCGCCATTCTCAACTCACGGAGTGTCTGCTCAAACTCAAAAGTCCAATTCTGTAATAAATGTTGAGACAGAGCTTGTGACAGGTTAGCTGCTCTTGTAAAATTCTCATATTGTACTGAAGTGACACAAAGGCCAGGCAACTTTTGTTCACATCCCAATTGGGCCATCTGCCACAATATATCCAATTGTTCCTGAACCAAATTAATCTGTTGGTTTACCAACATCAGGCCTCCTTGTATCTGAGAATTGGCAGTGGCCTGTTTATCTAGGACCATGGTCACAGTGGCCTATAGTTCATTAATGGTTTGAGTTGTCTGCACAGTGGCAGAAAGTGCAAGGGCCGAGGCGGTAACCGAAGCAGTAACCGCGGCGGTGGCTATCAGGCCCACAATAATAGCAGAGATCCCAAAAATCTCGCTTTTCCCTAAACAAACTCAAATTACTTGGCGTCTCAACAGGAACTGGAACAAATCGAGGCATGCGCATTACCAAAGCAAAAGGGTGCTTAATAGCATCCCAGCATAATGCATAAAAACAATTCTAAGCAGAGCAATTTATTTCTTTCTGATTCTTACCTAAGGTATCATTACTCACAACCCAAATAAAGGGCAGCTGAATAATTAGTTCTCTTAAAAGGGGTATACTTAACATTGGAGGAGGACCAATCAGATGATCCATAGCTCTGTCCCTCACTCAGACTGTTGCCTAATGCCCCTTTCCAATCAAAAGTAATCTGTCCCTTCTCACTATCATAGGAGAAAGATCAGTACAGCTTCCATTAATTCAAAAGGATTAGCATTAGATCTTTCTGGATCCATATGAATAAAATTATCCTTTAATGAAGAAATCACAGTAAAGCACAAGCTTCCTACTAATGACAAGGTTCTCTCATCCTGAAAACTCTGTATCTGAGGATCTAAAGGCAAAAAGGCAAGCCCCAACTCTCTATTAGTTGTGAAAAATCTAGGGAACACCTGGGCATTCTGCATCACTGGCATCGGTAGGGGAAGGTAGACATGATGGCCCACCGTAACTCTCCCATCATACTAGGAACCATCATCCCGAGTAGGAGAGTCTTCATCACCCACTTGGCCTCCATCCTTCTTATTCTGGAGTTGTGAAGGAGCTCTTCGAGTGAGTCTTTCAGGGATCCACAGGGGGTTTTCTTCCTCCTGTGGAAAAACACACACAGCTCCCCTGGATCTTATAAGAATAGGATCCGGGCCTTTCCAGAGATCAGTCAAGACATCTTTCCATTTTACCATTTCTTTTGGCCTATCAGGCTCTAAACTGTGGCGATCGGCCGCAGTGTGGCCTTGGGCATCAGAGTTCAAGAAATTAAGGGTAAAAAGTGCCATGGATACAGCAACTCTTGGTACCGAGGGTAGAACATCCTCAATACTCCCCTTTTGTTTAATCAGATATGATTTGAGTGTACGATGGGCACGTTCCACAATGCCCTGTCCTTGAGGGTTATAAGGTAGGCCAGTTAGATGGGTAACATCCATTTGCCGACAAAACTGTCGGAATTTTTGAGAGGTATATGCTGGTCCATTGTCTGTTTTTAAAATTCTGGGTTTTCCCCAAGCACTCCAGGCCTCAAGGCAATGTTGAATCACATATGAGGCCTTTTCCCCTGTTAGGGGTGTGGCGAACATTACGCCAGAACAGGTGTCAACAGAAACATGAACATATTGAAGCCTTCCAAAAGAGGGAATATGAGTAACATCCATCTGCCACATCTGCAATGGTCTAATGCCACGTGGGTTTATTCCCATGTGGGGAGTAGGTAAGAATTCGCAGCAATTCTGGCATTGAGTAACAATTTCCCTAGCCTCTTTCCTGGATAGAGCAAAACAGACGGCGCAAGGTCTCAGCCGTCACATGAAAGCGCTTATGGAATTCTTTTGCTGCTTGTGCATGGGTAGACAAGGCAGCGGCCACCAGCTTTGTAGCCTTGTCCGCTAAGTCATTCCCTAAGGACATGGGACCTGGGAGTCCAGAATGTGCTCGGACATGGGTAATGAAAACAGGAAATCTCCTATTTAACAAGGCAGCTTGTATCTTCTGAAAGATGTTAGCAACTCTGCTGGAGGATCTTATTATTCCAGCTATCTCAAGGAGATTAACTGCATTAACCACATAAGAGGAATCTGATACAATATTGAGGGGTCCTGGAAAAGCCTCAAGAACCTCCAGTACTATCAGACATTCTACAACTTGAGGTGAAGTTTCATTATATTGTTTAGATATAACCCTATCCTTGACCACATAAGCTCCCATACCAGTTTTTGATCCATCAGTGTACACCACAGTCCCATCTGGGAGTGGGTCTTTAGCTGTCACTTGTGGAAACACTATAGCCTGGTTTAGGGCAAACTGTAAAATTGGATGCTTTGGAAAATGATTATCAATTTGTCCTGAAAAGGAAGTAACTAAAACTGCCCAATCACTAGATGTGGCTGCCAAGGTCTGAACTTGTGCAGCAGTATAAGGCACAATCAAGGAATCAGGATCCCTGCCAAAATGTGTAACAGCTGCTTTTATTCCGCGAAGCGCGAGCTGTGCAACAGCATCAGGGTACCAGTCAATAATCTTAGCAGGGGAAGCATTTGGATGAATCCAAAGTAATGGTCCATGTTGCCACAGGACTGCAGTTGGCAATTGAGCTGTCTTAAAAACACACAGATTAAAAGGTAGTGACTCCTCAATACGTTGTAATTGTGCTTCCTGTAAGGCCTCTTCCACCATCTGTAAGGCTCGGTGGGCGGCAGGGGTAAATTTTCTGGGTGAGGAGATATGAGGCTCACCCTCCAGGAGATCGAAGAGGGGTTTTAGATCAGCAGATGGAATTTTTAAAAAGGGCCTCAACCAATTTATATCTCCCAGAAGTTTCTGAAAATCATTTAATGTTTGTAAGTGGTCTTTGCGAATTTCTATTTTCTGAGGAACTATATTTTTGGGAGTAATCATTGAGCCCAAAAAGAGGCCTGTATCTGCAATTTGAACCTTTTCTGAGGCAATCTCTAATCCCCACTGTTTTAATTCAGCCACCAGCATGGGAAAGCCTTTTGTAAAACATCTAACTCTTTGTGACAAATAAGAATATCGTCCATATAATGGATAACGATTAAAGATGTAAATTGCTTCCTAATTGGCTCCAAAGCCTCCTGCACATACAGCTGACATATTGTTGGGCTATTGGCCATGCCTTGCGGCAGTACCTTCCACTGAAATCTCTTGTCTGGTTCCATATGATTAAGAGAAGGGATAGTGAAGGCAAACCTTGGTCTATCCCGTGGGTAAAGTGGAATAGAGAAGAAACAATCCTTAATATCTATAATAATAAGCTTCCAATCTTGAGGAAGTGCAGAAAGCAAAGGAAGGCCTCTTTGAACAGGGCCAAAAAGATGCATCTGATTGTTAATGGCCCGCAGGTCATGGAGTAATCTCCACTTCCCAGATTTCTTCTTAATAACAAAAATTGGTGTATTCCATGGGGAGGTAGAAGGCTCTAGATGCCCCAGCCGTTCCTGTTCTTGCACTAATCTTGTGACAGCCTCTAATTTTTCAGAGGATAGAGGCCATTGAGAGACCCATAACGGCTCCTCTGTTTTCCATGGTATGGGTCGTGAAGCCTCAACGGCCCCTAAATAAAACCCAGTCCTTTTCTACCCCGATTTCCGTGTTGCGTAATGGGTTTTATTCTGCCTTGTTCTTGCCTACCCAAGCCTCTACCGTTTGTATACCCCATCTTTGCCATAATGGCTGATGCCTGGGGGAGTATTCATTAGTTAGGGTCATGCCCATGGCTTGTAACACATCCCGTCCCCATAAATTTACAGGGAGTGGCAACACATAGGGGGTAAAACATCCCTGTTTGCCCTCAGCATTCCGCCAGGTTAAGGCTGAGGCACTGATGGCAGGAGAGGACTGGTATCCAAGACCTTGTAGAGAATGAGATGAAACAACAGTGGGCCAAGACTTCGGCCACCAATGGAGTGAAATAATGCTTTTGTCTGCTCCCGTATCCATTATCCCTTCAAATTCTTTTCCATTAATTAACAATTTTATTGTAGGTCTCTCATTTAGGGGTATAGCCAGATAGGCTGAATCACTTCCAGAAGATCCCATAGCCCTTTTTTGTAAAGTGTAGGTTTCTCCATCCCCGAGGGAGGGCAGCAACACCAGTTGTGCAATTCTATCTCCCTGCTTTATAGAAAATACACCCCGAGGGCTAGAACAGAGAACTTGAATCTCCTCTTTATGATACGGGTCAACAATTCCAGGATATATAATGAGTCCCTGTAAAGTTAAGGAGCCACGGCCCAGAATAAGCCCAATGGTGGCAGGGGGCAAAGGTCCAGGGGAATGGACTGGGACCGGTTGAACATTCATTTGGGGCATGAGTAAGAAGTCGGAGGCGGCACGCAAGTCCATTCCGGGGGTTCCTCGGAAACCTCTACTTCCTCTTGATTGCTTTTCTGAAATTGGTTCCCATATTTCTGAGGGCCCTGGGACCATGGGCCCCGTGACCCGTTTTTTGATTGGGGTACCTTGGGTTCTTCAATAGGGGGCAGAAGCCTCCCTTTTACATCCCGGACTGACCTGCATTCGCTAGCCCTATGATAACCTTTACCACAACGATGGCAAAGCTTCGATTCTCTTGTTCTTTCAGGGGCTTGACAATCTTTCTTAAGGTGCCCCATTCTCCCACAATTAAAACAAGCTTTTCGATTAGATAAATCTCTATACCTGTGCGTTTGTAAAATGGCGGCAGCTAGTCCTGCATTGGTTAGGGGTCCCCCAGCTCCCTGCACACTCTGAGCCAATCTTGTAAACCTTTGCTTTTGCGAGGGCGATAGCCGCTCGACATTCCTGGGTTGCTTGTTCATAGACAAGTTGCTCAATCAGGGGCATAGCTTGTTCTGAATCACCAAAGATGCGACTGGCGGCCTCTGTCATTCTGGCCACAAAGTCTGAAAATGGCTCTTGGGGTCCTTGGACAATCTTTGTAAGGTGTCCACTGGACTCTCCCCTTTTTGTGAGGGCCTTCCATGCTTTAATAGCGGCGGCCGACACCTGACCATAGACACCCCAGATGTAGTTGGTTTGATTAAGGGCATGTTGACCCTGACCTGTCAGCATTTCAAATGTCCACTGCCTCTGATTCTCATCTTCAGCCGTGGCATTAACTCTAGCTTGTGCCTGGGCTGCATCATACCAGAGAGCCTTCCATTCCATGTATTGTCCCATGTTGGGAAGCACTGCTTTCACTGTCGTCTGCCAGTCAGTGGGAGTCATGGCAAAATTAGCAAGCCTTTCCACCTGTAATGTGGTAAAGTTAGCATTGACCCCATAATTACGAACGGATTCGGCCAATTCTTTGATTTGATTGTAATCTACAGGGGTATGTACTCTTCCGCCTTCCGCATTCTCGAATACTGGAAAAGCTACTTGTATTTTTCTCCGTTCCTCTAAAGGTAAAAAGGAGTCAGTACCAGTATTCAGCCGAAGCTCATACTGCGGAGGCGCTGAGGGGCGTGAGCCCGCCGGATTTATAGGCGGTGGCCTCACATTCATTTTTGTTTTCAGTGGCCGGTGTCTATCAGGGTGATATCTTTCTTCCTCATACCGTGCCACCTCCTCCTCTAGACCACCTTCTTCGCTAGAATACAGAGTGTCAGAATCAGAATTATCTAGCTCCAAGGCTTCTAGCTCTACTGTAGGGTATAGACTAGATTCTGGCTTTTTCTTTTTCTTAGATTTGTTAGGGGGTGAATGATCACTCCCTTCTCTCTCTCCCCCTTTCTTAACTTCTTGGGGAGGGCCTTTTTTCTTAGACATGTCTTTCCTTTTGCGAGCTCCCATTCTCTCACTCCGTTCAGTTTCTGACATGCTATCCTGAACTTCCTCTAAGGTTCCCTGACTTTCTATTATAGCAGGGTGACAGGCCTCATCCTCCAAGCAGTTTTTAACTAGCTTCCAAATGGCTTTGGTACCTAAGTGGAGATCTCCTTCTGCATGCTTCCTGTCTAGTTCTTTACCTAGCTTGTTCCATGAGGCCACAGTGAGGGACCCGGAACAAGCATACCATGGTGCCACTCTATCTACCTCCTTCACAAAATTTTGAAGTGTTCGTGGTGCAATTTTAAGATCTCTTTGTTTTAGCACAGTCTGTAGGGCAGTAACCACTGACTGTGACAACCCCATCGCGCTAGCGGCTTATCTAAAAAACGGCGCTCAACTCCGTTACCAGACTGACAGCACCAGACTGACAGCACCAGACTGACAGCACCAGACTGACAGCACCAGACTGACAGCACCGTTCTGTCAGCACCAGCCACGATGAAGGAGAAGGACAAACAGGACTAGCACCAAAGCCTCCACTGACCCGTCCCACGGTGATGACAAACTAAGGCCAAAGTCGAGAAAGGGGGTATTCAGGATAAAGCATACCTCTCTGAACTTACGTCCCTGCAGTTCTGAATCCGCCCCGTCTTCCGAGGGGTCTCCCGCGGCGCCGGCGATGTTGAAGAGTTCCGGGTTTCGGCACCAGATGTCCCGCGCTACCGTCTCGCCAGCAAGAACGACGCAGAACACTCGGATCCTTCTGCAGTAAAGCTTTAATGCATCTTGAGAGATAGATGATCAGCTTCTTAGAGGGAGACCCCAAGCTAAGAAACCCAGCCCCTTATATAAGCCTAGGAGCTCCGAGTGAGACGTGTAGAGCCGGGATTGGTGGTTTGCACATCACCCCAGATGACGCCACGGGAGAGGCACAGCTTAAACGGTTAACTCCAACTGACAGCAGATGTCAGCGCCATCTTCTAACGGTTAACTCCAACTGACAGCAGATGTCAGCGCCATCTTCTAACGGCAATAGCGATAGCGAGGGCGGCTCCTCACAGGTAGATCTTACCACTACTAAGCAGAAATGGAATTGTGTGGCACCCAATACACAAGCAAGCATAAAATATTAGGTGAAACTCTGGAGATTGAAATGAATGTCTGGTTCTTTGTCATAAGAGGTCTCTTCTTTAATGTAGAGATGGAGCAGACTTACATACAGACATATAGCACTGTGGAAAAACCACAGGTGGAGTAGAGTTTCCTTTAAGCTAGATGTTGATATAGTGGGGCAAGACTGGGGCAAATCCGGTTAAGACACCCACTGGCTGGAGGTTCTTTTTGGCTAAAACTTAATAGTGTAGCAAGGCTGGAGCTCTGATCAGATATGCATGGCATGGATTAGATACAGGGTGGATCAAAGAAATCAGGCAAACTGAAAGTAGAGTCACTACTGGAGCCTACACAACACTTTATTTGGGGCTAATTTTATTCCCAAAGGACACAAACATGCCTGTGTAAAATCTTCAACCCCTATTTCCTCTAATAACCAGAAAAGTGTTTCACAGTGAGCAAATGCACACTTCAGAGAGCCTGTAATCTGCAGAGTTAATCCCACATTTGGGCGATTCAAAGGATTTACAACCTTTAGTTGGAAGAAAGAAGTGCTGCAGGTTTTGCTTTGTGTCCCAGGAGAGATTACCAGATAGTGAAGCCTGATTTCTGTGGAGTTATGAGGAAAGCTGGTTAGCAGGGAGGCCATGTTCATTCCACATGACATCAGCAGACCCTTCCTTGAAATTCCATTGTGTGCTGGTGACCATGGAATCCTGCGAGGTTACATGTGTTGTAGCAAAACCCAACAGCTTTTGGAGGGGAAACAGACAAGAGAGAGGAAGAAGAAGGCTGATCTTAAGCCTAAGTTTAAACTGTCAAAGAAGAAAAGATTCAAAAGGAAGTATAGCAAGCCCTGGGCTGAAGATGGGGTGCTCCCAGGAGAAGGTTGTGTTTAGCTTGGAATTTGGGTAATGACGATCAGGAATTGGGGCTTCTGGGAAGAATTTGGACTTTACTGCCTGACAGGCCTTCTTGCAGTCAAGGATTCCAGTCTAGTATTATGTCTCTACCAGAAAACAGCAAAGCAAATCTGTTCTTGTAGGAGCACGTGTTTTGAAATCTCACAATACTGTGTTGGTTAATGGAGGACCAGATCAAAATCAGACCAACCAGAGGGAGGCACTAATGGAGTGTGCCAGGTCTATGCTGGTCATTACTGTGTTTCAATATCATTGGATAACTTTATGTGTTGTGGACATCCTCTGTGTACTCTGATTTGTCAGTGGCATGACTTAGTGAGTCTGGGGATCATGTTTTGGACCTGTATGGCTTCTCCTCCCAACTATAACCATGTGCATGGAGTGACATGTCAGGATGTTTTAGAATCTCAGGAAAGAACTGCATGCTTGTGGACTTTGGCAATTGCTTCCTTTACTTCTAAACCCACAGACTTGTGAATTATTTAGGTAAATTGATTGGAGACTCTGCAGCTGTGAATAAGCCTGAGCAAATTCTTTCTTTCATTATGTGAAGTATGTGCTGAGGGGACAGGAGAAAGAAAGTTGGTAAGACATGCAGCTACCTTCAGAGAAATGAGAGCTGAGATTCCCTGCAAAGACATCTCAAGCCTGGGTCAAAATCCACTGATGTGTCACTGAGTAACAGGCAAGTAGCATTCTGAAATATTTTTGAAGGCTCAGAGTGATTTGTATATCATCTATGGGTGGTCACAATGCAAGTTTACTAATGTTTGTCACCACATAGTGACTGCTGGAGTGCTAATACCAACCCCAGGCCTCATCAACCAACAGGAGGTGAAACACCAGATGGGGAGTCTAAGCAACCAGCTAGAACTAGCTGACCAGAGAAACAAAGGAGTTGTGAGATTTCCTCATTTCCATAACTGAATGATACCTTGACAATAAGTATTAATTATTTTCAATGTCATGTGATGTTCCGGGCTCCACAATTTTAGCCTTGGTTTATTTAATTTAGGATCTGCATGTCTACACATTTAATGTGTCCCTTCATCCAACACAGCATCACGAAATGATTTCCAGAAACAGAACCTTGTTGGGTCCCAGCAGCCACGAGTTCTCTGTGAGTGACTGGTCAGCCAATAGCTGTACCCTGTTTTCTTTCTAAGTTATTCCTATTTTCTTTTCAGGAGTCTAGAAAAGCAATTTACTTTAACTAGAGAGACTGCTTGTCAAAACTGTCAAACAATGAGTTGTACCCACAATATTTATCTGTAACTAATTAAAACATAAACACTTGAGACCTACTTCCTAATCATTTATGGAAAATGGTTGTTACTCATATTACAGAATTTGGCAAGCTAAAATATATGCACATGGCAGTTGATAGGTATTCAGGTTTCTTGATGGCCACTATAAAAATGGGGAAAGCCAACATACATGAGTCAAAAGATAAAAAGGGGGAGTAATGTCCCCAGTTCCCACAACATCATGCACTCCTCCTTTATAGTTTTTTAAATGTGGATGCAAGTGAGCAATCTGCAATTTTGAGTCAGATCAAATGGAGACCTCTATGCACTAGAGAGAAGACACGATTCTGACCTAATTTGAGGTAAGGGCCATATATGTTTTTTCTTGCAGAAAAAATAAAGCTTGGTGGTTTCCAGACCATCTGTTTACATACACAGAGCAGAAAGAATCCAAACATGAAAACTTGGCAGCCTGCCCAAGCCAGTACAAGTTATATCACCTGAACCAGTGTTCCTAATCCTTGATGTTGTTGAATCTACAGGCAGAGAAAGAAAGGAAATAGTCAGTTAAAGCTTTCCAGGTTCTCAGCAGGCCTGTTGCAATAAATTCCCAGACATGTGGGTTTTCATCCCATAGCAGTCAAAGAACTGGAAGACTCTCAGTTGGACATTGACACAACTTGAATCACAGAATTCACTTTGCCACTTTTTATCTTTGGGGAAAGAAGGACAAATTTCAAAAAATTGGACACTGGTATGGACAGTTATGAGTAGCAAAAGACCCTTTTCACGATTTGAGCAGGACTTTGCCACCCGAAAAGATGTTGGAGTGTTGAAACATCAGCCTTGGTGGTTCATATTCATGGAATCATGCCATTGCTAATGTATTTCCACAGAGAAAGACAACTTGCCCTAATGCAGCACAAAACACTCTTTGACATCACTACTGGGGTGATTGTATTTATTGCTGTGGCAGCCATTGTTTCTGGGACTGCAGTCTCTGCAATCTAACTGTCTGTAACTATAGCCCTCACAAAGGATATGCCATCAAGGAAGGCAACAGAGGCTTTCAACACTCAGTGATCCTTAAATGACTTAGTCCAAGTAGGAATTTTAAATATTGATCAACCAACATCCTTAAACCTGTTTGCCTACCCCTACCAAAGTTTATATTCATCAACTGGAAAATCAAAATTTTAGCATGAACAAGACACAGGATCCTCCATCATCTGAACATTCCCCCACCCTTAGGAGATCCCAAATGGCAAGAAACTTAAACAAAGAATGAGCCTGGCCCCATCTCTGGGCCTTGTAGCCATAGGACTTATTATCATATGCTTCATTTGGCTAAGGCAATTTTGTGCTAGACAAGTCCAGGCTCAAGTTTTCACAAAAGGGTTACAGAGAATCCTTCAGCTCAACTATGGTTGAGCCTATAGAATAATTAGGCATCCAATGACAGGTGAGAAATAGGGATGCAAGGCAACACTTAAAACAGGGTCATACTGCCTGGGTCATTGTTATATTGACAGCTAAGGTTTGCAATAACATCCTAGTAACATGATACAGGTGCTAATTTATGTATAAATAAGGGGGAGATGTTGGGTTCAGTGCCCACGGGGTCTCTGTGAGTCGCTAGTCTGCCAACAGGTACATCCCTTTTTCCAGTCCAAGTGTATCCTGTTTTCTAGTCCTGGCTTACTGACCCAGCCTTGTTCCACTGAGGAAAACACTATTCCACCTGGGTTTTATCCACTGTGATGTAAGCCTGTATATAAGACTGCTCCCTCTCTACAGTACAGAATAGACACCTTAGCACAAATGACCAGACAACTTGTATTTCATTTCAATCTCCAGGCTTTTGCCTGATATATTAGACTTGCTTGTGGCATGGTTCAAACATATTGCCTGATACCTTGATTCAAGAGTTAACCTTTGTCTGGTCAGCTGTTTCTGGGGGTTAAACCAGCCCAGTCTTAATCCCTTTGATCATCAGTCCTCCCTCTCTGTTACTGGCTTTCTTGAGTTCAGCTCAGTACTTAACCAAGGGAGTCTGCCTCTTCTTCGATCAGCCACTAAATAAAGTTTCTGTTTCCCAGACTCTCTGGCCATAGGATTGTAGGCTGGCACTCCCCAGATCTATGTTTAAAATCCATATATGAGAGAGTACATGCCATGTTTCTCTTTTTGTGACTGGGTTACCTCACTCAGGATGGTTTCTTCTAGTGTCATCCATTTGCCTGCGAATCTCATGATTCCATTATTTTTTTCTGCTGAATAGTACTCCATTGTGTAGATGTACCACATTTTCTCTATCCACTCTTCAGGTGAGGGACATCTAGGTTGCTTCCACGTTCTGGCAATTACAAATAAAGCTGCTATGAACATAGTGGAACAGACCTCTTTGTTGTATGAATGGGCATCTTTTGGATATATGCCTAAGAGTGGAGTTGCTGGGTCTTGTGGTAGGTTTATTCCCATTTTTCTGAGGAATCTCCACACTGATTTCCAAAGTGGCTGAACCAGTTGGCACTCCCACCAACAATGGAGGAGTGTCCCCCTTTCACCACATCCTCTCCAGCATAAATTGTCATTGGTGTTTTTGATTTTAGCCATTCTGACAGGGGTGAGATGGTATCTGAGAGTTGTTTTGATTTGCATTTCCCGGATGGCTAAGGATGTTGAGCACTTTCTCAAGTGCCTCTCAGCCATTTTAGACTCCTCTATTGAAAACTCTCTATTTAGTTCTGCAGCCCACTCTTTAATAGGGTCCTTTGGTGTTTTGGAGACTTGCTTCTTGAGTTCTTTGTAAATTTTGGAGATCAACCCTCTGTCAGATGTGGGATTAGTGAATATTTTTTCCCATTCTGTGGGCTGCCTTTTTGTCTTGCTGACTGTGTCCTTTGCCTTACAGAAGCTTCTCAGTTTCAGTAGGTCCCATTTATTAATTGTTGATCTCACTGTCTGTGCTACTGGTGTTATGTTCAGGAAGCTGTCTCCTGTACCAATTCGTTCAAGGGTACCACCCACTTTCTCTTCTAAGAGGTTCAGTGTGGCTGGATTTATGTTGAGGTCTTTGATCCATTTGGACTTAAGTTTTGTGCATGGCGATAGACATGGATCGATCTGCATTCTTCTACATGCCAGTCTCCAATTATGCCAGCACCATTTGTTGAAGATGCTTTCTTTATTCCATTGTATATTTTTAGCTTCTTTGTCAAAGATCAGATGTTCGTACGTGTGTGGGTTAATACCCGGGTTTTCAATTCGATTCCATTGGTCTACCTGTCTATTTTTGTGCCAATACCAAGCTGTTTTCAGGACTATAGCTCTATAATAGAGCTTGAGGTCAGGGATGGTGATGCCTCCGGACGTTGCCTTGTTGAACAGGGTTGTTTTGGCTATCCTGGGTCTTTTGTTTTTCCATACAAAATTGATTATTGTTCTTTCAAGGTCTGTGAAGAACTGTGCTGGGATTTTAATGGGGATTGCATTGAATCTGTAGATTGCTTTTGGCAGGATTGCCATTTTTACTACATTGATCCTACCTATCCAAGAGCATGGGAGATCTTTCCATTTTCTGAGGGCTTCTTTAATTTCTTTCTTTAAAGATTCAAAGTTCTTACGATACAGGTCTTTCACTTGTTTGGTTAGCATTACCCCAAGGTATTTTATGTTGTTTGTGGCAATTGTAAAGGGTGATGTTTCTCTGATTTCTCTTTCAGCCCTTTTATCATCTGTATATAGTAGGGCTACTGACTTTCTTGAGTTGATCTTGTAGCCTGCCCCTTTGCTGAAGGTGTTAATCAGCTGTAAGAGTTCCCTGGTAGAGTTCTTTGTGTCATTGATGTAAACTATCATATCGTCTGCAAACAGTGAAAGTTTGACCTCTTCCTTCCCAATTTGTATCACCTTGATCCCCCTTTGTTGTCGTATGGCAATAGCTAGGACTTCAAGTACCATGTTGAAAAGGTATGGAGAGAGTGGACAGCCTTGTTTTGTTCCTGATTTTAGAGGAATTGCATTGAGTTTCTGTCCATTTAGTTTGATGTTGGCTGTTGGTTTACTGTATATAGCTTTTATTATGTTTAAGTATGTCCCTGTTATCCCAGATCTCTCCAAGACCTTTATCATGAAGGGGTGTTGGATTTTGTCAAAGGCTTTTTCAGCATCTAGTGAGATGATCATGTGATTTTTGTTTTTCAGCTTGTTTATATGGTGGATTACGTTGATGGATTTTCGTATGTTGAACCATCCCTGCATTCCTGGGATGAAACCTACTTGATCGTGGTGAATGATTGTTTTGATGTGTTCTTGGATCCGATTTGCCAGTATTTTATTGAGTATTTTTGCATCAATGTTCATGAGGGATATTGGTCTGAAGTTCTCTTTCTTAGTTGTATCTTTGTGTGGCTTGGGGAACAAGGTTATTGAAGCCTCATAGAAAGAGTTTGGCAAAGACCCTTCTGCTTCTATTGTGTGGAACACTTTGAGAAGAATTGTTATAAGCTGTTCTTTGAATTTCTGGTAGAATTCTGCACTGAGGCCATCTGGACCTGGACTTTTTTTGGTTGGGAGAATTTTGATGACAGCTTCTATTTCCATAGGGGTTATAGGTCTATTTAAATTGCTTATCTGTTCTTGATTTAGTTTTGGCAATTGATAGCTGTCCAGGAAGTCATCCATTTCCTTTAAATTTTCGAATTTTGTGGAGTACAGGTTTTCAAAGTATGACCTAATGATTCTCTGGATTTCCTCAGAGTCTGTTGTTATGTCCCCCTTTTCATTTCTAATTTTGTTAATTTGCGTGTTCACTCTCTGCTGTTTGGTAAGTTTGGACAAAGGTTTGTCTATCTTGTTGATTTTCTCAAAGAACCAACTCTTCGTTGCGTTGATTCTTTGTATTGTTTTCCTGGTTTCTACTTTATTGATTTCAGCCCTCAATTTGATTATTTCCTGGCGTCTACTCCTCCTGAGGGAGTGTGCTTCTTTGTGTTCTAGAGCTTTCAGCTGTGATGTTAATTCTCTGGTATAACTGTTCTCCTGTTTCTTCATGTGAGCATTTAGCGCTATGAACTTCCCCGTAGCACTGCTTTCAAAGTGTCCCATAGGTTTGGGTATGTTGTGTCTTCATTCTCATTGAATTCGAGGAAGTCTTTAATTTCTTTTTTATTTCCTCTTTGACCCAGGGATGGTGCAGTTGAGCATTATTCAATTTCCATGAGTTTGTAGGTTTTCTGCAATTTGTGTTGTTGTTGAATTCTAATTTTAAAGCATGGTGGTCTGATAAGATGCATGGAGTTATTCCAATTTTTTTGTAGCTGCTGAGGTTTGATATGTTGCCAAGTATGTGGTCGATTTTTGAGAAGGTTCCATGTGGTGGTGAGAAGAAGGTATATTCTTTTTTATGTGGATGAAATGTTCTATAGATATCTGTTAATCCCAGTTGGGTCATTACTTCTATTAGCCCTTTTGCTTCTTTGTTGAGTTTCTGTTTGGTATTCCTGTCTAGTGGTGAGAGTGGTGTGTTGAAATCTCCCACTATAACTGTGTGGGGCTTTAGATGAGATTTAAGTTCTAATAATGTTTTTTAACGAATGTGGATGCCTTTGTATTTGGGGCATAGATGTTCAGAATAGACACTTCCTCTTGGTGGGTTTCACCTGTGATGAGTATGTAATGACCTCCTTCATCTCTTTTGATTGATTTTATTTTAAAGTCTAGTTTGTTAGATATTAGGATTGCTACCCCGGCTTGTTTCTTGGGTCCATTCGATTGAAAAAATTTTTCCCAACCTTTAATTCTCAGGTAATGTCTGTCTTTAAGGGTGAGGTGTGTTTCCTGTATGCAGCAGAAGGAAGGGTTCTGTCTTCGAATCCAATCTGCTATTCTGTGTCTTTTTATGGGTGAGTTAAGGCCATTAATATTGAGGGATATTAATGACCAATGATTGCTCATCCTTCTTCGATTTGCGATGGTTGTTGTTGGTGGAATTATGTGTGGAATTTCACCCCTTTGTTCTTTTGGCTGTTGGTAGAGAGAGATTCTCTAATGCTTATGTTTTTCTGGTTGTAGTTAGCTTCCTTGGGTTGGAGTTTTCCTTCCAAAATTTTCTGTAGGGCTGGGTTAGTGGACACATATTGCTTGAATCTAGTTTTGTCATGGAATATCTTGTTTTCTCCGTCTATAGTGATTGAGAGCTTTGCCGGGTATAGTAGTCTGGGCTGGCATCCGTGGTCTCTTAGTGTAGGTAGAATATCTATCCAGGACCTTCTGGCTTTCAGCGTTTCCATGGAGAAATCAGGTGTAATTCTGATAGGTCTGCCTTTATATGTTACTTGACCTTTTTCCTTATCTGCTCTTAATATTCTTTCTTTATTCTGTATGTTTGGGGTCTTGATTATTATGTGGCGAGGGATTTTTTTGTGGTCCACTCTATTTGGTGTTCTGTAGGCTTCTTGTAGCTTCATTGGCATGTCTTTCTTAAGGTTGGGAAAGTTTTCTTCTATGATTTTGTTGAATATGCCTTCTGCCCCTTTGAGCTGGATTTCTTCTCCTTCTTCTATACCTATTATTCTTAGGTTTGGTCTTTTCATGGTGTCCCATATTTCCTGGATGTTTTGTGTTAAGGATTTGTTGGATTTAAGGTTTTCTTTGGTTGATAAATCCATTTCTCCTAGCGTATCTTCAACACTTGAGATTCTCTCTTCCATCTCTTCTATTCTGTTGGTAATGCTTGTATTGGTAGTGCCTGTCTGTTTGTCCAGCTTTTCTATTTTCTGCCTTTCTTCAGATTGTGTTTTTTTAATGACTCTATTTCAGTTTTCAACCCTTGCAGTGTTTGCATTGCTTCTTGCAATTTTCTGTTTATCTGTTCGTCCGTTTGTTGCCTTTTATGAATTTTTTGGTTTGTTCTTTCTTCCATTTCTTGCATTTTTTGGTTTGTTTTTTGTTCCATTTCTCCCATTTTGTGCTTTGTTTCTTCTTCCATTTCCTGCCTTTTTTGGTTTGTTTCTTCTTCCATTTTTTCATTTTTTGCTTTGTTTTTTCTACCATTTCTTGCATTTTTTGCTTTGTTTCTTCTTCCATTTCCTGCCTTTTTTGGTATGATTCTTCTTCCAATTCTTGCATTTTTTGCTTTGTTTTTTCTTCCATTTCTTGCATTTTTTGCTTCATTTCTTCTTCCATTTTCTGCCTTTTTTGGTTTGTTTTTTCTTCCAATTCTTGCATTTTTTGGTTTGTTTTTCTTCCATTTCTTTGAGGGATTTTCCAATATCCTCGTTTAGGGCCTCTATCATTTTCATGAAAGTGCTTTTAAGGTCGTTCTCTTCTGCTTCGTCCGCATTGGAATGTTGGGGTCTTGCTGGTGTGGAGTCTCTAGAATCTGGTGGTGTCATATTTGTTTTTCTGTTGCTGACTGTGTTTTTGTATTGTCTCTTTCCCATCTCTTCTTCTAGTGGGTACAGAAAGAGCCCCTTACTGGTCTGGGGACCAGCGTTCCCTTTGGTGGGTGCTAGCAAGTCCAATAATCTGGTGGTTCTTCTATTCCTTGTCCGAATGCTGGTCCCGTGGGTGGAGAAGAAGAACAGGAATCTGGGGCGCTTATCCTCTTACCTGGTCCCCTGGACCCTATGCTGGGTCCTGTTGTACTTGATCCTAGAACAGCTACTCCCCTGGTCTCCTGGGTCCTCTGGTTTCCTGGTCTCGTTGGTGGGAGAGAAGACCTGGGGTCTGGGTGCTTGGCTCCCGCCGGGATTGGGAGCTCTGTGCAGTTCCCAGGGGATCTGCAGGCACTGGAGCACAGGCCGGGAAGCCGGCCTGTTTACCTGATGCTGCTGGAAGAACCGCCGCTTCGCTGGTCTCCCAGCCTCCTCTCCTTTCCTGGTCTCGTTGGTGTGAGTGAAGATCCGGAGTCTGGGTTGCTTGGCTCCCGCCGGGATTGGGAGCTCTGTGCAGGTCCCAGGGGATCTGCCGGCACTGGAGCACAGGCCAGGAAGCCGGCCTGTTTACCTGATGCTGCTGGAAGAACCGCTGCTTCCCTGGACTCCCAGCCTCCTCTCCTTTCCTGGTCTCGTTGGTGTGAGCGAAGATCCGGAGTCTGGGGTGCTTGGCTCCCGCCGGGATTGGGAGCTCTGTGCAGGTCCCAGGGGATCTGCAGGCACTGGAGCACAGGCCGGGAAGCTGGCCTGTTTACCTGATGCTGCTGGAAGAACCGCCGCTTCCCTGGACTCCCAGCCTCCTCTCCTTTCCTGGTCTCGTTGGTGGGAGAGAAGACCTGGGGTCTGGGTGCTTGGCTCCCGCCGGGATTGGGAGCTCTGTGCAGTTCCCAGGGGATCTGCAGGCACTGGAGCACAGGCCGGGAAGCCGGCCTGTTTACCTGATGCTGCTGGAAGAACCGCCATATTCTTCAATTTTTAAAGGATTTTCCAATTTTTCTTTTTTGGTCTCTTTCATCATCTTGAATTTGTTTTTAGTGTCATTCTCTACTTATTATTTGTAGGGATATTCAGATGTTGCTGGCATAAAGTCCCCAGACACTCTTAATTCATATTTGTTTTTATGTTTTTGAATGTGTTCTTCTACTTTTATCCTCCCATTCTTTCTTACAGTGGATGCAGGTGGGTATTGATACAAGAATTCTTTTCCAGTGGTACAAGAAGGTTCAATACTCTGATGGGTCTCAGTTGGATCTGAAGCAATCCCCCTCCTTGTGCGTGGGAGCAGAACCAGCAAAGCAATGTCAGCAGAATTGCAGTTGCTTGATTCCCATGGTTCAAGTAGACATACCTTCAGTCCACAGACCAGGAGATCCCAGAGTGGGCAAGCATAATTCGAGCCTGAGACAGGGCACCAAGCTCACCTCTACCCTGTGTTGCGGTTTGAGTAGCCCATAAACTCATGGTTACTTGATCCACCTTGGCTAATGGATCAAAATTTGTTAATTGGTCAGGTCTTTAACTCAGAGTTCTGTGTCTCTCTGCCTGCTCAGTTTTGGGATTGAAGGATGCACAACCACCTTGACCGTGCAAAGATGTCGGGTTTTATTTTGAGAGTATGTATAAGTGAAATAATTGTGGCTGAACTGGAACTAACTCTGTATACAAGGATAGTCACAAACTCACAGAGATGTGCATGCCTCTTATCTCCTGATTACTGAAGTTAAACATGTACATTAATGTGTGGCAATAATCAGTTTTAATTGAAATCCAAAAGGAAACCTGACATTTTAAAAAATGAAGAAGAAAACCATGACGTTTAGTGGCTCAGTCTAACAACCTGTACACTTGTATATTTAGATTTGGGATGAAAACTGTGAGTTTTAACCAAATAATAGGAATCCTGTTAAAAATAATGATATAGTTCTGGAGAGATTGCTTAGTGGTTTTAAACACAGGCTGCTCTTGCTAGAGGACTGAAGTTTGGTTCCCAAAATCCACATTGTTAAAAATGTCCAAGCTCAATTTATAGGATATCTGATGCTGTCTTCTACCTTTCTGGGTTCCACAGAAACTCATTTGCTACACATGCATACAATTTGTCAAAACACATACACAGGTAATAAGTATAAATTATTAAATATTACTGTGCATGTTAGCATACTTTATAAATCTCACTACTTAGATGCAGACACAGTGAGATTTTTAGGAGATTGTGGCCTCTCTTGTGTACAAAATGTGTTTCAGGTATTCCAGGGCTTCCCAGAAACTGCTATTTTCTTATACCAAAGTAGTTTTAATAATGATGATAACATAAGAAGAATAGGCAGAAGAAGAAGAAGGAGGAGGAGGAGAAGAAGAAGAAGAAGAAGAAGAAGAAGAAGAAGAAGAAGAAGAAGAAGAAGAAGAAGAGGAAGAAACAAAAAGAGGAGGAGAGGAGGATTTAAATGTCTCATAGCAGCATGTTGAGCACTGGGTAGGCAATGGATTGCAATCCCTCCTCTTTGAAATTGAGAAAGGAAGAGTGACTGAGGAAGAAGATGTTTATTCCAATCTGTATTATATGTGAGAACACAATTCCAAATATAATAATAGATTATGTGTGTTATTAAGTTGGCAGCATGGAGCTGTAGGAGTGTCAGCCAAGAATACAGAGAATATGAACATTTCTCAGATTAAATTGTGCAGAGTCCCAGGTCCCTCTGTCATTTCATAAAGGGCAGGGCTTAGACCCTTCCCCAAGAGTTCAGGGTGAGAGTGCACCTCACATTGTTCTATGGGAGTCCAAAGTCCGTGTGTATACTTGGGATAGGTACTGATCCAAGAGCATGAGAGATGTTTTCATTTTCTGGTGTATTCTTTAATTTCTTTCTTTAAAGACTCAAAGTTCTTTGATACAGGTCTTTCACTTGTTTGTTTAGCGTTACCCTAAGGTATATTATCTTGTGTGTGGCTATTGTAAAATGTGATGTTTCTCTGATTTATTTCTCAGCCCTCATATCTTCTGTATATGTTACGGGTACTGATTTTTATTGAGTTGATAATGTATCCTGCCACTTACTGAAGGTGTTAGTCAGCTGTAAGAGTTCCCTAGTAGAGTTCTTTGGGTCTCTTATATAAACTATCATATCATCTGCAAATAGTGAAAGTTTGACCTCTTCCTCTCCAATTTGTATCCCCTTGATCTCCTTTTGTTGGCTTATTGCTCTAGCTAGAACATCGAGTACAATATTGAAGAGGTATGGGGACAGGCAACAGCCTTGTCTTGTTGTGGATTGTAGTGGAATAACCTTGAGTTTCTGTCCATTTAGTTTGATGATGGCTGTTGGTTTACTGTATATAGCTTTTATTGTGACTTGCTATGTTCCTGTTATCCCATATTTCTCAAAGATGTTTGTCACGAAGGGGTATTATATTTTGTCAATGGCTGTTTCAGCATCTAGTGAGATGATCATGTAATTTTATTTTCCTCAGCTTGCTTATATGGTGGATTACATTGACAGATTTTCATATGTTGAACCATCACTACATCCCTGCATCCCAGTAATCAATTCTACTGGGTCATGGTTGATGAGTTTTCTGATGTATTCTTGGATCCTATTTGCCAGTATTTGTTGAGTAATTTTGCATCAATGTTCATGAGGGAAATTGGTCTGAAGTGCTCTTTCTTACTTGTATTTTTTCATGGCTTGGTTATCAATGTTATTGAAGCCTCGTAAATACAGTTTGGCAAAGTCACTTATGCTTTTATTGCATGGAATAATTTGAGGAGAATTGGTATAAGCTGTTCTTTGAATTTCTGGTAAAATTCTGCACTGAAGCCATCTGGCCCTGGGCTTGTGTTTTTGGGAGAATTTTGATGATTGCTTCTATTTTCTTAGGTGTTACAGTTTTATTTAAATTGCTTATCTGTTCTTGATTTAATTTTGGCAGATGATAACTATCCAGGAAGTCATCAATTTCCTTTAAATTTTCGAATTTTGTGGAATACAATTTTTCTATTTTTTAAACTATTTTATTATTTTAATTTTAAATAGCTTTCTTCACATGTCGATCCTTGTTCCCTCTCCTTCCCCTCTTCCTTCACCTGCTACCATCTCCCACAGCCTCGCACCCTATCTCTACTTCCTTCCACATAGGGGATATCCAGAGTCTGTCACTTCCATCAAAGCAGGGTCCAGGCACTCCCGTAAATGTCCAGGCTGAGAGAGAATCCCTCTTTGTGTTATGGACACATGGAGTACGTTTGTATACCAGGTATAAACACTGATCTGCTGCCCAGGGCTCCATAGGTTGCCCAGGCCTCTTCACTGTCTCTCATACTCAGTGGGTCTGGGTCATTCCCATACTGGCTTCCCACCTGTCAGTCTGGGGTCCAAGAGCTCCCCATTGTTCAGATCATCTGTCTCTGCTGGTTTCGCCAGCCCATTCTTTGCCAATAAACTCATCGCTCCTCTCTCTCTGTGTCATTGGCTTCCATGGGTTCAGTTCAGTGTTTAACTGTGGGTGTCTGCCTCTGTTTCTATCAGTCACTAGATGAAGGTTCTAGGATGGCATATACAGTAGATGTCAAGTTCATTATCAGGAATGGGCATTTAAGGTGGTCTTTCCACTATTGCTTTGCTTTCCAGTTCGTGTCATCCCTTTAGATCACTAGAGGTCTCACTGGTGTCAGATCTCTCTTCTAACTTATGACTCCCTCTATTATGGTGTTTCTCATCCTGTTCTCCAACTATCCTACCCACCATCAACCGTCCTGTTCCCCCATCACCTACTCCCTCTTCTCCTCCTCTCTTCTTCCCAGCTCCCACTCCCCCACACCTCTCACCAAGTTTCCAAACATTTCAAGAGATCTTGCCTCATTCCTCTTCTCTGGGGTACCATGCATATCTCTCTTATGTTCTCTCCTGATTCCCAGACTCTCTTTCAGTGGAAGTGCAGACTGTCACTGTGCTGATCAATATCTAAAATCCATAGATGAGTGAGAACATAACATGTTTTTCTTTTTGTGACTAGAAGCCTCACTCAGGATGGTTTCTTCTAGTGCCATCCACTTATCTTGCGAATTTCACGATTCCATTGTTTTTTTAGGTGAATTGTACTCCATTGTGTAAAGTACTACATTTTCTCTATCCACTCTTCAGTAGTGGGGCATCTAGACTGCTTCCATGTTCTGCCTATTAAAAATAATGCTTCTATGAACATAGTGTGTCAGATGTCCTTGTTGTATGAATTTGCATCTTTTGGATATATGCCTAAGAGTGGAATTTCTGGGTCTGGTAGTTTGATTCCCATTTTCCATACAACTCTTCATACTGATTTCCAAAGTGGGTCTATGAGTTGGCACTCCCACAAGCAATGGAGGAGTATTCCCCTTTCTCCACATCCTCCCCAGCATAAATTTTCTTCATTTTTTTAGCCATTCTGACAGGAGTGAGATGGTATCTCAGAGTTGTTTTGATTTGCATTTCCCTGATGGCTAAGGATATTGAACACTTTCTCAAGCATGTCTCAGTCATTTTAGACTCCCCTATTGAGAATTATCTATTTATTTCTGTATGACACTTTTTAATTGGATCATTGGAGTTTTGGGGACTTGCTTCTTTAGTTCTTTGTAAGTTTTTGAGTTCATTCCTCTGTCAGATATGGGCTTAGTGAACATCTTTTAACATTCTGTGGACTGCCTTTTTGTCTTGTTGGCTGTATCCTTTGCCTTACAGATGCTTCTTAGTTTCAGGAGGTCCCTTTTTTTCATTGTTGATCTCAGTGTCTGTGATACACGTGTTATGTTCAGGAAGCACTCTCCTGTACCAATTCATTCAAGAATATCTCTCTCAGGCTCCTGGTCATTGGTCTTCTGTCCAGCGGGGAAGTCAACTTGGGTGCAGTCCCCAAGCCAGTGTATCTGAGAGAGGGTGAGTCGGAGGAAATCGTGTCTAAGATGGGGACCTGGGGCACATTTCTGTCCTCTGCCCCTAGTGTGGGGAGAAGTGTACCAGTTCTCTCTGCAGGCTCCTCGTAACATGATCACTTCAAACAAAATAGTGAAGAGTTATGGAGTGGACAGCTTCTCTTGTTCCTGATCTTAGAGGAATTGCATAGTTTCTCTTCTTTCAGTTTGATGATGGCAGTTGGTTTGCTGTATATAGCTTTTATTATGTTAAGGTATAATCCTGTTATCCCAGATCTCTCCTAGACCTTTATCATGAAATGGTGTTGGAATCTGTCAAAGATTTTTCATCATCCATTGAGATGCTAATGTGATTTTTGTTACTCAGCTTGTTTATATCGTGGATTACATTGATGGATTTACATATGTTGAACAAAGCATGAATGACTGGGATGAAGCCTATTGGATCATGGTGGATGAGTTTTCTGATATGTTCTATGGTCTGATATGCCAGTATTTTATTGAGTAGTTTTATATCAATGTTCATGAGGAATAGTGGTGTGAATTTCTCTTTCTTAGTTGTGTCTTTTTGGCTTGGGTATCAAGGTTATTCAAGCCTCATAGAAAGAGTTTGGCAAATAATACTTTGAGAAGAATTTGGAAAATCTCTCCTTTGAATTGGTGATAGAAGTCTCCACTGAAGCCATCTGGCCCTGGCCTTTTTTTAGTTGGGAGATTTTGATGACTGCTTCTATTTCCTTAGAGGTTATAGGTGTATTTAAGTTACTCGTCTGTTCAAATTATATGGAATACAGATTTTCAAAATATGAACTGATGATTCTCTGGATTTCTTCAATGTCCACTGTTAAGTCCCACGTTTCATTATCTGATATTGTTTATTTGCGATGTTCACACTCTGTTGTCTGGCAAGTTTGGATAAACCTTTGTCTATCTTGTTGATTTTCTCAAAGAACTGACTATTCATTATATTGATTTTTCGTAATGTTTTCCTAGTCTCTGTTGTATTGATATCAGCCCTCAATTTGATAATTTCCTGGCATCTTCTCCACCTGCATGAATTTGCTTCTTTGTGTTCTAGAGGTTTCAGTCATGCTGTTAATTCTCTAGTGTAAATATTATCCAGTTTCTTCGTGTGAGCACTTAGTGCTATGAACTTCCCCCGTAGCACTGCTTTCAAAGTGTCCCATGGGTTTGGGTATGTTGTGTCTTCATTCTCATTGAATTCGAGGTAGTCTTTAATTTCTTTTTTATTTCCTCTTTGACCCAGGGATGGTGCAGTTGAGCATTATTCAATTTCCATGAGTTTGTAGGTTTTCTGCAATTTGTGTTGTTGTTGAATTCTAATTTTAAAGCATGGTGGTCTGATAAGATGCATGGAGTTATTCCAATTTTTTACAGCTGCTGAGGTTTGATATGTTACCAAGTATGTGGTCGATTTTTGAGAAGGTTCCATGTGGTGCTGAGAAGAAGGTATATTCTTTTTTATGTGGATGAAATGTTCTATAGATGTCTGTTAATCCCAGTTGGGTCATTACTTCTATTAGACCCTTTGCTTCTTTGTTGAGTTTCTGTCTGGTATTCCTGTCTAGTGGAGAGAGTGGTGTGTTGAAATATCCCACTATAACTGTGTGGGGCTTTAGATGAGATTTAAGTTTTAATAATGTTTCTTTTATGAATGTGAATACCTTTGTATTTGTGGCACAGATGTTCAGGATAGACACTTCATCTTGTTGCGTTTCACCTGTGATGAGTATGTAATGACCTCCTTCATTTCTTTTGATTAATTTTATTTTAAAGTCTAGTTTGTTAGATATTAGGATTGCTACCCCTGCTTTTTTCTTGGGTCCATTTGATTGAAAAAATTTTCCCAACCTTTAATGCTCAGGTAATGTCTGTCTTTGAGGGTGAGGTGTGTTTCTTGTATGCAGCAGAAGGAGGGGTTCTGTCTTTGAATCCATTCTGCTAGTTTGTGTCTTTTTATGGGTAAATTAAGGCCATTAATATTGAGGGATATTAATGACCATTGATTGCTCATCCTTCTTCGATTTGCAATGGTTGTTGTTGGTGGAATTATGTGTGGAAGTTCAGCCCTTTGTTCTTTTGGCTGTTGGTAGAGAGGGATTCTCTAATGCCTATGTTTTTCTGGTTGTAGTTAGCTTCCTTGGGTTGGAGTTTTCCTTCCAAAATTTTCTGTAGGGCTGGGTTAGTGGATATGTATTGCTTGAATCTAGTTTTGTCATGGAATATCTTGTTTTCTCCGTCTATAGTGATTGAGAGCTTTGCCGGGTATAGTAGTCTGGGCTGGCATCCATGGTCTCTTAGTGTAGGTAGAATATCTATCCAGGACCTTCTGGCTTTCAGAGTTTCCATGGAGAAGTCAGGTGTAATTCTGATAGGTCTGCCTTTATATGTTACTTGACATTTTTCCTTAGCTGCTCTTAATATTCTTTCTTTATTCTATATGTTTGGGGTCTTGATTATTATGTGTCGAGGGGATTTTTTCGTGGTCCACTCTATTTGGTGTTCTGTAGGCTTCTTGTACCTTCATTGGCATGTCTTTCTTAAGGTTGGGAAAGTTTTCTTGTATGATTTTGTTGAATATGTTTTCTGCCCCTTTGAGGTGGATTTCTTCTCCTTCTTCTATACCTATTATTCTTAGGTTTGGTCTTTTCATGGTGTCCCATATTTCCTGGATGTTTTGTGTTAAGGATTTGTTGGATTTAAGGTTTTCTTTGGTTGATGAATCCATTTCTCCTAGTGTATCTTCAACACTTGAGATTCTCTCTTCCATCTCTACTATTCTGTTGGTAATGCTTTTATCGGTAGTACCTGACTGTTTGCCCAGCTTTTCTATTTTCTGCCTTTCTTCAGATTGTGTTTTTTATAGTCTCTATTTCAGTTTTCAACCCTTGCAGGGTTTGCATTGCTTCTTGCAATTTTCGGTTTATCTTTTCTTCCATTTGTTGCCTTTTATGAAGTTTTTGGTTTGTTCTTTTTTCCATTTCTTGCATTTTTTGGTTTGCTTTTTGTTCCATTTCTTGCATTTTTTGCTTTGTTTCTTCTTCCATTTCCTGCCTTTTTTGGTTTGTTTCTTCTTCCATTTCTTTCATTTTTTGCTTTGTTTTTTCTACCATTTCTTGCATCTTTTGCTTTGTTTCTTCTTCCATTTCCTGCCTTTTTTGGTATGTTTCTTCTTCCAATTCTTGCATTTTTTGCTTTGTTATTTCTTCCATTTCTTGCATTTTTGCTTCATTTCTTCTAACATTTCCTGCCTTTTTTGGTTTGTTTTTTCTTCCAATTCTTGCATTTTTGGTTTGTTTTTTTCTTCCATTCTTTGAGGAATTTTCCTATATCCTCATTTATGGCTTCTATCATTTTCATGAGAAGTGGTTTTAAGGTCGTTCTATTCTGCTTCGTTAGCATGGGAATGTTGGAGTCTTGCTGGTGTGGAGTCTCTAGAATCTCGCGGTGTCATATTTGTTTTTCTGTTGCTGAGTGTGTTTTTGTATTGTCTCTTTTGCATCTCTTCTTCTAGTGGGTGCAGAAAGAGTCCCTTATTGGTCTGGGGACCAGAGTTCCCTTTTGGTGGGTGCTAGCAAGTCCAATAATCTGGTGGTTCTTCTATTCCTTGTCCTCGTTCTGGTCCCGTGAGTGGAGAAGAAGAACATGAATCTGGGGCGCTTAGCCTCCTACCTGTTCCCCTGGACCATATGCTGGGTCCTGTTATACCTGATCCAGAAGAGCTACTCCCCTGGTCTCCCTGGCTCCTCTGGTTTCCTGGTCTCGTTGGTGGGAGAGAAGACCTGGAATCTGGGGTGCATCTTGTGTGGATGGAGGCCATCCTGATATCGGGACCTTATCAAACTTTGGGTATGCTGGAGCCTTGCCTCGCCTGTCCCATGGGTTTAGACTGGCAGTCTCTGGTCAGCCTGAATCCCATTGTTGTGGGATCCGGATCAGCTGTGTACAGTCTTCATGTCTCCGGTGGTTCTTCTCAGGCCATCAGAATTTAGGATTTCCTCACCTCCCCTGTTCCATGGGTGGAGACTGGGACATGGAAACAGGCAGTCTCTGGGGGGCTGAATCCTGTCGGGCTGGGATCCATGTATGCTGTGAGCATTCTTCAACTCTCCGGTAGTTCTTAAGAAGTGTAATTTCAAAAAGAGAACATTATCAAGAGAAATTTCCATGATGTAATGGAAGGTTGTTTAAACCCATGAAAAAAAGCTTCCTTTAACAAGTTCCATTGGCTTTGTGGCTTATCTAACAAGCATATATATAACATGAAATAATTCAATCATGAAAATTCTGATGAAATTTCCCTCCAATATGCCTAAAATCCCACTCAAGATTTATCAGGTTCAAAATTTAGAAAGTCTGGCATCCATTGTTTTACACTCTGCATTTAAGATACTCTGATTAGAAGTAGAATAATAGGTAGCACAAGAACAACTTATATTTTAAGGTAGCACTTGATAAAGGAATGCAAGGAAATCTCTATGGGGCCAGAAATCCATCTACATATCAAAAGATTCAGAAGGTATTCCAATGTCACGCTTGTGTATTGTACATGTAGGATACCATATCTACTATTAAAGCTTTCCCAATTGAAAGAACGAAAACTGTGTTATCTTGTAGAAGCCACATACAGACACAAACTACAAAGGATTTGGGATTAACACAGGTTATATTACAATTAACAGAACAGATAAATTACCATTCTCTAGGTATATATATATATATATATATATATATATATATATATATATGTGTGTGTGTGTGTGAGAACATGTAAGACTGTTGTCTCAAAATATAGAGATAAGTAATTTCTTCAGAGAGTTGACATGAATAAAAATCTGTTGAGACCTCCAAACTTGTCAACATGAATCAAGTACATTTTCACAAACATAATGACTTCATAGACTAAGGTTTATAAAGGGAGAATGTATAACCTGTCTTGCCACAGATAGGGTGGCCTTTTTTCATGGGATTTCACCAAAGATATCAAAAGCAATCAAGATGCCTCTTTAGGCTCATTTGTTATGGAAGGGAAAATCTTCTTGTGATATATAAAGTATACCCCAAGCAAATGTACTATGGATAGAGAAAAAACATCACATCTTGGTGCTTTTATAATGGATTAAATGTGAGTATGGGTGTCAGTTTTGTATTCTACACTCATGCTTATGAGTCTCTGTCTGTTTGCCAAAGCATATGTCACTATACACACTTTGTGAAATTCTCGAAACATATATCATGGTTCCAATAATTCACATCAAACTGAAATATATTTGTTATCATTATATATTTCACTCTACCTAAGGCAATATCCACTGTACAACCTTAGAGATCAGCATGGATTGGAGGTGAGTATCCTGACATTAAAGTAAATGGTAGTTTAAAGTCTATATACCACAGTGAATAGTGTAGTTTCTGTGTGGTTATAAAGAATTCTGAAATTGCTTACATAGAAAATCAGAAAGTACAGGCTCACAGTTCCTTTGGTGCACACATTTAGCAGAAAAGCAAATTTTATCAAGCCAGGAGTCTATATGACTCAATGTGTAACTGTCCCCTTCATACATCCTCAGCAGAGAACAAAGAACTCCCAACTACTCATAATCACATGGAGTGTCCCTGGATGATTCTGGCATCTGTAAATCCTCTGCTACTTGGGCACTTAAATTTTCTGGATTATTCTGGCCTCTTCTCTTAAGTTGTGGCCACATAATTCTTTTATGAACTTTGATTTTTGTATAATTGTAATTAGTTGTTTATAATAATCCCTCTGTGTGTGGACAAAAATTCCCTATTTAGGCCTCAATTTGCTTCCATTTTTACAAACTTTTATCAGTATGACAGTCTTATCTGAAGCTAAAATGTCCAAAAACTAATATACCAAAATATATGGGTGAAATAAAAGGAGGCCACAAACCTCCACAGAAAAGCACAAAAAATAAGGGTATTCTCCATTTGGAAAACTACACCACACACTATAGTGTGTGTGTGGGGGCGTCGGGTCCACCAAGAAACTGTAATGTTACAGTGATGCATTTACTTTCATGTGTCCTGTAATGAAGACATAGAACATACCTTTGAGACAGCAGAAGTAAAAATAGAAATTTGTAGCTTCTGGTTAAGTCTAGTTGGATATATTGTGAGGTCATGAATGGGTGTGGTTGTTTTAGAAATGAATGGTGTATTAGATTGTGACAGAGAGATACATCATAAGTGTTGCCTGACAGCTGTGGCAGAAGTCTCTGCTCATATCATGTACCCAAGAAACATGAAGTAACTGAGAAGCAAGATTGTACATGGGAAGTTTACTATTCAAAGGTATATGTATTTGTAAAACATTTTGATGTCAGCATATAATGGAGGTCAGTCTCCAAATGGGCCTATTGTAAAAGTCTTTGTCATTTCCAAGCAACTGGAACTAGTAAATCACACAGGGGTACCCAATTTCACTAAAAATAATCTGTGAAGTGCTTGCTCCAAGTTTTGGTTGGTACATTTTCTCTTCTATAAGAAGTAAATCTCTTTTGGTTGATTTTATTTTAAAGTCTAATTTGTTAGATATTAGGATTTCTTCCTCTGCTTGTTTCCTCTGTCCATTTTATTGGAAAGTATTTTGCCAACACTTAATTTTGAGGTAAAGTCTCTCTTTGAGTCTGAGGTGTGTTTCTTGTATGCAGCAGAAGAATGGGTGTATTAATTTAATTAATATGTAGGGATAATAGTGGCCATTTATTGCTCATTCTTGATTGTTTTTGAATTGTTGATGGTGGTGAAATAATATGTGAATATCCAACCATTTTTTCTTTTGGCTGTTGGTAAGGTGAGATTATCTGTAGCCTATGGATCTTAGACAAAGGAGCTAAAAATATATAATGGAAAAAGAAAGGATTTTCAACAAATGGTGCTGGTATTCCTGGATACTGGCATGTAGAAGAATCCACATAGACACAGGTTTATCACCACAAACATTAGGTCCAAATGGATAAAAGACTTCAACATAAATCCAGCCTTACTGAACCTCTTAGAAGAAAATTTGGTAGGTACCATTGAATGAATATGTACAGGAGATTGCTTGTTGAACATAACACAGTAACACACACACTGAGGTCACCAATTAATTCTTTGGACCTCCTTAAATTAAGAAGCTCCTGTAAAGCAAAGGACACTGACAACAAGATGAAAAAGCAGCCCACAGAATGGGAAAAGTTATTCACTAACCCCAAATTTCACAGAGGGCCGATCTGAAAAATTTACAAAGAACTCAAGAAGCAAATGTCCAAAACACCAAAGGATCAGATTAAAATTGTGCTACAGAACTAAATAGAGAATTCTCAATTGAGGTGTCTAAAATGGCTGAAAGGCTCAATATCCCTAGACATCAGGGAAATGTAAATCAAATAACGCTGTAATACCATCTTAATCTTGTCAGGATGGATTAAATCAAAAGCACCAATGACAGTTTTTGCTGGAGGAGATTTGGAGAAAGGAAACATTCCTCCACTGCTAGTGGGAGTACCAACTTTTACAGCTAATTTGGATATCAGTATGGAGATTCATCATGAAATGGAATCTACCAAAAGAACCAGCAATTCCATTTGGTTCCAGTATTTTCATAGCAGAATTATTTGAAATAGCCAGAATTTGAAAGCAACCTAGATGTCCCTCAACTTAAGAATGGAAAGAAAATATGGTACAGAACAAAACAATGGAAACTTCAAAATTTCAGACAATAAACCATCCTGACTGAGTTATCACGGTCACAAATAGAAAAACATTGTATATACTCACTCATATGTGGATTTTAGGCATAGTTCAGGGGAGTGCTAGGCTACAGGCCCAGGTTCAACCAACGACTGATGGAAGAAAAGGCAGACACCCATAGCAAAACACTAAGCAAAACTCAAGGAGCTCAGTGACAAAGAGGGAGGACTAATGAGCATAGGTGTCAAGACTGTGCTTGTTTAACCCACAGAAACAGCTGACCTGAACAAGCAGGACATCTTGAACCACAGACTGGCAACTTGGAGCCAAGCATAGGATTGATCAAATCCCCCTGAATGTAGGTGTCAGTGAGGAGGCCTAGGCAATCAATGGTAACTTGGGTAGTAAATAAGTATTTATCCCTGGCATACAAATGGAGTTTTAGTGCCCCTCCAAAAATAATAGATGCTTCTTTTTCACTATATTATAGGAAGTGTTTAATTTCATTTTTTATTTCTTCTTTGACCCATGTATGGTAAAATTGAGCATTGTTCAGTTTCCCTGAGTTTGTATGGTTTCTGCCATTTGTGTTGTTGTTGAATTGTAACTTTAATGCATGGTGGTCTCCTAAGATACAGCCGATTTTCCAGGCATTGGTGGTGCATGCCTTTAATCCCAGGACTCGGGAGGCAGAGGTAGGCAGTTCTTTGTGAGTTCAAGGCCAGCCTGGCATACAGAGCAAGTTCCAGGACAGCCTCCAAAACAAAACAGAGAAACTCTTTCTCGAAAAAGACAAAAATTCAGCTGGTTATTCCAATTTTTTGCATATCTGTAGTTTTGCTATATTACCAAATATGTGGTCGACTTTAGAGAATGTTCCATATGGACCTTAGAAGGAGGTATATTCTTTTTTATTTGGATGGAATGTTCTATACATTTCTTTTAATTTCAGTTGGATATAATCTCTATTGTTTCTTTTGTTTCTTTGTTAAGCTTCTGTCTGTTGCTCCTGTATAGTGATTAGAGTGGATTGTTGAAGTCTCCTACTATAAGGGTGTGAGGTTTTATATGTGATTTTAACATTAGTATTGTTTCATTAAATATGTGGGTGACTTTGTTTTTAAGGCATAGATGTTCATAATTGAGACTTCTTCCTGATAAAGTTTTCCTGTGATGAATATAAAATTACCTTCTTCATCTCTTTTGATCAATTTTAATTTGAAGTTTAATTTTTTCAATTCTAGGATAGATAAACTATCTTGTTTTGGGGGCCCATTTAATCGGAATATATTTTGCCAACCCTTTTTTTGAGGTAATGTCTCTCTTTGTCATTGAGATATGTTTCTGGTATGCAGCAGAATGATGGATTCTGTCTTTGTATGGATTCTGATGGCCTTTGTCTTTTATATGTAAGTTAAATCCACTGACATTCAGGGATATTAATGATCATTGTTTGTTGATTATTGCTTTCTTTTGATTTGTTGTTGGTAGTGTTATTGTGTGTAGATTTCCCGCCTTTTTTTCTTTTGGTGTTTTGTAAACTGGGATTATCTTTTGCTATGTATTTGTGAGTGTAGTTATCTTTTTTGGGCTGGAATTTTCCTTATAGTACTTTCTATAGTGCTGGATATGTTGATGTGTATTATGTAAATCTTATTTTGTTAAATAATATCTTGTTTACTCCATGTATAATAATTGAAAGCTTTGCTGGGTACAGTAGTCTGAGGTAGCATTCATATTTTCATTGCATATGAAGAACATCTATTCAGGACCTTCTGTCTTTCATAGTTTCCATTGAGAATTTGTGTTCTATGAACATAGTTAAACAGATGTCCTTTTTGTATGAATTCACATCCTTTGGGTGTATGCCTAAGACTTGAATTGCTGGATTGTGAGTTAGACTGACAAACTGCCATTGTAACTGACAAACTTGTTGAACAAATGTGCACTCCCACCAGCAATGGCGTAGTCTTCCCTTTTCTCCACATCATCTTTAGCATAAACTGCTGTGGCTTTTTTGCCATTCTGATGGGTATGAGATTCTATTGTAGAATTGTTTGATTTTCATTTCTCTGATGGCAAATGATGTTGAGCAATTTCTTAAGTGTCTTTTAGACATTTTAGATTCCTCTGTTGAAAAAACTTAGTCCCATTGAAACAAAGACTCAACATAAACACAGCTACACTGTACCTCTTAGAAGAAAAAGTGGAAGGTACTCTTGAATGAATTTGTACAGCAGACTGCTTGTTCAACATAACACCAGTAGCATAGAAGCTGAGTTCAACAATAAATAAAAGGGACCTCCTGAAAGTGAGAAGCTTAAGTATGGTAAATGACACACTCAAGAAGAAAAAAGACAGTCCACTGAATGAGAAAGGATCTTCACCAACCCTACATCTGACAGAGGCCTGATCTTCAATATATACAGAATAATGAAGAAGCTTGTCTCAAAGCCCCAGATAATTCAATTTAAAAGCAGGGTACAGAACTAAATGGAGAATTTTCAATAGAGTTTTACTTCTTATGGAAGACAAAAATGTGGCAACAAAACTCATGGATCAGGCACTTCACAGTTATGAGGAAACACTTATGATGTATCTGTCTGTCTATCACAACCTATTACACAATTCATTTCTAAACCAACCACACCCACTCATGACCTTACAATATATGCTTAGCCAGAAGGCAAAAAGTTCTATTTTTACTTCTACTACCTCACAGTTACATACTGTCTTCAGTACACATCACATCTAAGTAAATGCATCACTGTACCATTCCAACTGATTGGTGGACACACACGCACACACAAACAAACACACACACACACACTCACAGACATCTATAGAACGTTCCAGCCAAACACAAAAGAATATACCTTCTGCTCATCTCCACACAGAACCTTCTCAAATATCAACCACATGCATGGCAGCATAGCAAAACTTAACAGGTACAACCAATCGGAATAACTCCATGTATCTTATCAGATGACCATGCCTTAAAGTTAGAATTCAACAGCAACACAAATTGCAGAAACCCTGCAAAGTCATGAAAATTGAATAATGCACAATTGTACCACTCCTAGGTCAAAGAAGAAATTAAAGATATCATAGAATTGAACGAGAATAAAGACACAACATACAAAAACTTATGGGACACTTTGATATCAGTGCTATAAGCAAAGTTCATAACACTAAGTGCCCAACTGAAGAAACTGGATAATAATCATACTAGAGAATTAACAGCACAGGTGAAAGCCTTAGAGCAAAAGGAAGCAAACTCAGCCCAGGGGAGTAGATGCCAGGAAATATTCACTTGAGGACTGAAATCAATAATGTATAAAATAGGAAAACAATACGAAAAAAATCACTGTAACAAAGAGTTGGTTCTTTGAGAAAATCAACAAGATAGAGAAACCTTTATCCCAAGTTAGCAAACAGCAGAGTATGAACATGCAAATTGACAAAATCAGAAAGGAAAAGGGAGTCATAACAATGGACAGTGAAGAAATAGAGAGAGTCATCAGCTCATATTTTGAAAAGCTGTACTCCACAAAATTTGAAAATCTAAAGTTAATGCAATTTTCTCGATAGATATCACTTACCAAAATTATATCAAGAACAGATAAGCAATTTAAATAATCCTATAACACTTAAGGAAATAGAAGCAGTCATCAAAAGTCTCCCAACAAACAAAAGCCAAGAGCTAGATGGCTTCAGTGCAGAAATTTATGAGAAATTCAAAGAACAGTTAACACCAATTGTCCTCAAATTATTCCATGAAATAGAAATAGAAGGGTCTTTGCAAAACTCTTTTTCTGAGTCTTCAATAACATTAATACCCAAACCACACAAAGACACAACTAAGAAAGGAAAGTCAGAACAATAACCCTCATAAATATTAATAAATATATACTCAATAAAATAACGGCAATCTGAGCCGGGTTTTGGGTGCACAATCCTTTAATCCCTGAACTCGTGAGGCAGAGGCAGGAAGAACTCTGTGTGTTTTAGACAGGCCTGGTCTACCAAACTAGTTTCAGGACAGCCTCCAAAACAATACAGAGAAACCCTGCCTGGAAAAACCAAATAAATGTATAAATAAACAAACAAATAAATAAATGTTGGCAAATCTGATCCAAGAACACATCAGGAAACTCATCCACCATGAACAAGTAGGCTTTCTCCCAGGTATGTAGGGATGGTTCAACATATGAAAATACATCAGTATAATCCACCATATAAACAAGCTGAGAAACAAAAACTAAGTGATCATCTTAATGGATGCTGAAAAAACCTTTGACAAAATCCATCAGCCGTTCATGATAAAGTACATGGAGATATCTGGAATATCATGAACATACCTAAACATCATAAAAGCTATATACAGCAAACCAACAGCCAACATTAAACTGGAGAGAAACTCTTGGGAATTCCTCTAAAATCAGGAACAAGGCAAGGCTCTCCACTCTCCCAATTCCTCTTCAATATTGTACTCGAAGTTCTAGCTAGAGCAATAAGAAAACAAAAGGAGATCAAGGGGATAAAAATTAGAAAGGAAGAGGTCAAATTTCACTATTTTCAGATGATAAAATAGTTTACATTTGTGACCCAAAAAACTCTACCAGGGAACTCCTACAGCTGATAAACTACTTCAGCAAAGTGGCAGGATATGAGATCAACTCAAGAAAATGAGTAGCTCTACTATATACATAAGATAAAAGAGCTGAGAAAGAAATCATAGAAACATCATCATTTACAATTGCCACGAACAACATAAAATACTGTGAGGAAACTCTATCCAAAGAAGTGAAAGACCTGTATCACAAGAAATTTGAGTCTTTACAGAAAGAATTTATCGAAGACACCAGAAAATGGAAAGATCTCCTATGTTCTTGGATAGGTAGCATCAATGTAGTAAAAATGGCAATCCTGCCAAAAGCAATCTACAGACTCAATGCAATCCCCATCAAAATCCCAGCGCTATTCTTCATAGACCTTGAAAGAACAATTTTCAACTTTATATGGAAAAACAAAAAACCCAGGATAGCCAAGACAACACTGCTCAAAAAAGCAAGGTCACAGTCCTGACTTTAAGTTCTGTTACATCTTGGTATTGCCAAAAAATTGACAGGTAGCCCAATGGAATCAAATAGAAAACCCTGAGATCAATCCACAAACCTATGATCACCTGATTTTAGACACAGAAGCTAAAATTAAACCATGGAAAAAGATAGCATCTTCAACAAAATTATTGTCCTAACTGGATATTGGATTGCAGAACACTGCAGATACATCCATGTCTATTGCCATGCACAAAACTTCAATTTAGTGGATCAAAGACCTCAACATAAATCCAGCCACCCTGAGTATCTTAGAAGAGAAAGTGGGAGGTACCCTTGAACGAATTGGTCCAAAAGACACCTTCCTACACATAACACTATACGCACAAACATTGAGATCAACAACTAATAATTGGGACCTCCTGAACCCAAGAACCTTGTGGAAGGCAACGGACTCAGGCAGGAAGACAAAAAGGAACCGCAAAGATCTGACCCACATCTGAGAGAGGGATGATCTCCACAACTTCAAATAACTCGGAAGCAAGTCTACAAAACACCAAAGGATCCAATTAAAAAGTGGGAGAATTAACTAAATAGAGACTATTCAATAGAAGAGCTTAAAATAGCTGAGAGACACTTAAGAAAGGGCTCATCATATGTCTTACTCCTTTCAGGATGGCTAAAATCTAAACAACAATGACAGGTTATTCGGTAGAGTATGTGGAGAAAGTGGGAAACTCCTCCATTGCTGGTGGGAGTGCAAACTTGTACTGCCATGTTGTAAATCAGTATGGAGATTCCTTAGGATAATGGGACTCATTCTACCAAAAGACCCAACAATTACACACTTAGGCAACACCCAAATGATGCCCATTCACACAACAAGGATGTCTGTTCCACTACGTTCATAGAATATTTATATGAAATAGCTAGATCCTGGAAGCAATCTAGACACCCAAAATTGGAGAGTGGATATAGAAAATGTGGTACATTTACACAATGAAGTACTACTTAGCAGAAAAAAACGATGAAATATTGGAATTTGTAGGCAAATGGATGGCACCAGAAGAAAGCATCCTGAGTGAGGTAACCCAGTCAGAATTTGACAAACATGGTATGTACTCACTCATATCTGGATTTTAGATATGGATCAGAGGAGTGTTAGCCTACAATCTCAGTGGCAGTGAGTCTGGGAAACAGGGAGGTTCCCAAGAGAAATGATACCCCAGATAAGTGGAATGATAAGAGGAGGGGAGAAGAATGCATGGGGGAACAGGAAGGTCTAGTCGAGGTAAGAATAGAGGAGAACAGGATAGGAGATACCATAATACAAAGTGTCATTATAGGTTTGAGGAGAGAGCTGACACTAGGGAGATCTCCAGAGATCTACAAGGATAACAGTAAATGGCAAACTAAGCAATAGTGGAGGGACTAACTTAATAGACCCTCCCTGATGATGAGGTTGATGACTACCTTATATGCCATCCTAGAACCTTCATCCAATGACAGATGGAAGCAAAGACATATAACCACGGCTAAACAATGAACTGAACTCCTGGAACCCAATGACAGAATGGAGGAGTGATGAGCAAAGGGGTCAAGACCATGATGGTGAAACCCACAAAGACAACTGACCTGACAAGGGGGATCTCTTGAACTCAAGAATGATGGCTGAGAGGCCAATAGGGACTGTTCCAGACTCTATGTATGTAGTGTCAATGAGGATATCACTGGGGCCTTGGGTAGTAGATCAGTGTTTACCATGGTGTATGAATGATTTATTGGAGCCCATTCCAAATAGTGGGAGTCACTCTCAGACATGAGTAACACCCTAGGTACTTCCCTGGATGAAATGACAGACTTTGGATATCCCTGCAAGGATGACCTCACCATCCCTGGGGAATGATCTGGGGATTGTGTGGGGTAGGGAGGGCTGGTGGAGAGGCAAGTGAGGAGAGTGAGCTGAGATTGAAATGTGAAGCATTCATGTTTCTAATTTAAATAAATACATGTATTGAGGAAAAAAGAAAGAGTAAAATAATGTAAATATAACAAGCCTAACAGAGATAGGAAATGTACAGGGTGAATCAATCCTGTATGGTGCTTTGTCATGCTAAATTTTTACATGCTAATGTACAAGACATTAGATGCTGAGAGACATGGGTTGGGGTAAATTTTGAATAAAAACAATGTTAATATTTTTTTTCTCTTTTTTTATTTTAATTTTAAATAGCTTGTTTTACATGTCAATCCCAGTTCCCTCTCCCTCCCCTCCTCCCGCACTCCCCTTCCACCCTCCCTCCCACCCTATTGCCAAATCCTTCCACATAGGGGATGTCTAGAGTCTATCATTTTACTCTTGGTAGGGTCAAGGCACTCCCCTAAGAGTCCAGGCTGAGAGAGCATCTCTCTTTGTGCTATAGGCACATGAAGACAGATTGTATACCAGGGATAGACACTGATCCACAGCTCAGAGCCCCATAGGTTGTCCAGGCCTTCTCACTGACACTCACATTTGGGGGTCCAGATCAGTCCCATTCTGGCCTCCCCACTGTCGGTCTGGGGTCCAAGAGCACTCCCCTGTTCAGATCAGCTGTCTCTGCTGGTTTTGCCAGCCCATTCTTTGCCAATTTGCTCATCATTCCTCTCTCTCTGTCACTGGGTTCCTTGGGTTCAGTTCAGTGCTTAGTTGTGTGTTTGCCTCTGCTTCCATCAGTCCCAGGATGAAGGCTCCCGGATAGTTATAGACATCAAGTTCATTATCAGGAATGGGCATTCGAGGTGGTCCTTCCACTATTGCTTAGCTTGCCAATTGATGTTATACCTTTAGATCACTCGAGGTCACTCTGGTGCCTGATCTGTCTTCGATCCTATGATTCCCTCTTCCCCCTATTCTACCCCCACCCCCTCAACTTCCTGTTCCCCCATGACCAACTCCCTTCCTCTTTACCCCCTCTATTCTTCCCAGGTCCCACTACCCCCCTCGCCCTGTTCCCCATCCATTCAGAGGATCTTGTCTCCATCCTCTTCTCTTGGGTACTATGCATATATGCATATCTTTTAGGTTCTTTCCTGTTTCCCAGACTCTCTATCTGTGGAAGTGCAGACTGGCACTATCCTGATCCATATCTAAAATCCATATATGAGTGAGTACATACCATGTTTGTCTTTTTGCGACTGGGTTACCTCACTCAGGATGGTTTCTTCCAGTGCTATCCATTTCCCTGCGAATTTCAAGATTCCATTGTTTTTTTCTGCTGAGTAATACTCCATTGTGTAAATGTACCACATTTTCTCTATCCACTCTTCAGTTGAGGGGCATCTAGGTTGCTTCCAGGTTCTGGCTATTACAAACAATGCTGCTATGAACATAGTGGAGCAGATGCCCTTGTTGTATGAACCTGCCTCATTTGGATAAATGCCTAAAAGTGGAATTGCTGGATCTAGTGGTAGATTAATTCCCATTTTCCTGAGGAATCTCCATACTGATTTCCAAAGAGGCTGTATGAGTTGGCATTCCCACCAGCAGTGGAGGAGTGTTCCTCTCTCTCCACATCCCCTCCAGCATAAATTGTCTTCGGTGTTTTTGATTCTAGCCATTCTGACAGGAGTAAGATGGTATCTCAGAGTTGTTTTGATTTGCATTTCCCTGATGGCTAAGGATGTTGAGCACTTTCTTAAGTGTCTCTTGGCCATTTTAGCCTCCTCTACTGAGAATTCTCTATTTAGCTCTGTACCCCACCTTTCAAGTGGATCCTTTGGTGTTTTGGAGACTTGTTTCTTGAGTTCTTTGTAAATTTTGGAGATTAGCCCTCTGTCAGATGTAGGGTTAGTGAATATCTTTTCCCATTCTGTGGCCTGCCTTTTTGTCTTTTTGATTGTGTCCTTTGCCTTACAGAAGCTTTTTGGTTTCAGAAGGTCCCATTTGTTAATTGTTGATCTCAGTGCCTGTGCCACTGGTGTTATGTTTAGGAAGTGGTCTCCTGTACCAACTCGTTGAAGAGTATCTCCCACTTTCTCTTCCAGAAGAACCGCCCACACAGGCCCCTCCAAGACCCCAACCCAGCGAGCCCAGCTTCAGGTGAGATTGGGTCTCTGGCTGGGACCACCCGCCCATCACCCATCCCCCCATCTTCGGGGCCACTCCCGGCTTCTAGAAGAGCCGCCCACACAGGAAAGAGATCAGCCCCTCCAAGACCCCAACCCAGCGAGCCCAGCTTCAGGTGAGATTGGGTCCCCGGCTGGGACCACCCGCCCATCACCCATCCCCCTCCATCTTCGGGGCCGCTCCCGGCTTCCAGAAGAGCAGCCCACACAGGAAAGAGATCAGCCCCTCCAAGACCCCAACCCAGCGAGCCCAGCTTCAGGTGAGACTGGGTCCCCGGCTGGGACCACCCGCCCATCACCCATTCTCCTCCATCTTCGGGGCCGCTCCTGGCTTCCAGAAGAGCCGCCCACACAGGAAAGAGATCAGCCCCTCCAAGACCCCAACCCAGCGAGCCCAGCTTCAGGTGAGATTGGGCCTCTGGCTGGGACCACCCGCCCATCACCCATCCCCCTCCATCTTCGGGGCCGCTCCCTGCTTCCAGAAGAACCGCCCACACAGGCCCCTCCAAGACCCCAACCCAGCGAGCCCAGCTTCAGGTGAGATTGGGTCCCCGGCTGGGACTACCCGCCCATCACCCATCCCCCTCCATCTTCGGGGCCGCTCCCGGCTTCCAGAAGAGCCGCCCACACAGGAAAGAGATCAGCCCCTCCAAGACTCCAACCCAGCGAGCCCAGCTTCAGAAGAGCCGCCCACACAGGAAAGAGATCAGCCCCTCCAAGACCCCAACCCAGCGAGCCCAGCTTCAGCTTCAGCTGCAGTAAGGAAGGAGACCAGTGGAAACAGAAAGCCCCCACCAGCACCCACTGGAAGAAGAGATGGGAAGAAGACAGAATAAGAGATCACTCAGCAATAGAAACACCAACACGACCCCACCAGAATCCAGGGATCCAACACCAGCAAGACCTGAAAAGCACTACATAGATGAAGAAGAGGAGACAGACCTTAAAAATTATTTCATGAAGATGATGGAGAGCCTCAAAGAAGAAACGAGGAAATCCCTTAAAGAAATAGAAGAAAAAACAAACAAAAAATCCATGAAATGGGGGAAAAATTCAAGAATTAAACAAATCTCTCAAAGAATCTAAAGAGCACCAAGAAAAAAACAACCAAGAAAATTAAGGAAACAGCTCAAACAGTTGAAGGATTGAAAGCTGAAATAGAAACGATAAAGAAAACACAGAATGAAGGGATGCTGGAAATAGAAAAGCTCGGTAAACGGTCTGGAATTACAGATGCAAGCATCACCAATAGAATACAAGAGATAGAAGAGAGAATCTCAGGTGTTGAAGACTCATTAGAGGACATAGCATCGTCAACCAAAGAAAATCTCAAAACCAACAAATCCTTAACACAAAATATTCAGGAAATAGGGGACACCATGAAGAAGCCAAACCTGAGAATAATAGGTATAGAAGAAGTTGAAGAACTTCAACTTAAAGGTACAGAAAACATATTCAACAAAATCATAGAAGAAAACTTCCCTAACCTAAAGAAAGATATGCCTATGAAAGTACAAGAATCTTACAGAACACGAAATAGGCTTGACCAGAAAAAGAAGTCACCTCGCCATATAATAATCAAAACATCAAACCTACAGAGCAAAGAGAAAATATTAAGAGCAGCTAAAGAAAAAGGCCAAGTAACATATAAAGGCAGACCTATCTGAATTACACATGACTTCTCAATGGAAACGATGAAAGCCAGAAGATCCTGGTCAGATGTCCTACAAACGCTAAGGGAACAAGGATGCCAGCCCAGACTACTATATCCAGCAAAGCTCTCAATTACCATAGATGGAGAAAACAAAATATTCCATGACAAAGCCAGATTTAAACAATACGTATCCATGAATCCAGCTCTACAGAAAATGCTAGAAGGAAAACCTAGAGCCAAGGAAGATAACTACATTCACAAAGACACAGGCAATATATAATCATACTTTACAAAACACCAAAAGAAAAAGGGAGGAGAAACTACACAAAATAACTTCACTAACAATAAATCAAGCGCAAATAAGGATCACCAATCAATGGTCATTAATATCCCTCAATGTCAACGGCCTCAACTTGCCTATAAAAAGACACAGACTAGCAGAATGGATACGAAGACAGGACCCTTCCTTCTGCTGCATACAAGAAACACATCTCAACACCAAAGACAGACGTTATCTCAGAGTAAAGGGCTGGGAAAAGATCTTCCAATCAAACGGACCCAAGAAACAAGCGGGCGTAGCAATCCTAATATCTAACAAATTAGGCTTCAAATTAAAATCAATCAAAAGAGATGAAGAAGGGCACTTCATATTCATCAATGTTAATATTTTTAAAGACTCATTCCTCCATATGTAAATTCAGAAATTATGTTGTGTTGGGGGTAAAGTTTATGCAATTGTTTCCACAGGAAAGAATATATTATGGTTCTCTTCAAAATTAATGAATACTAGACTTGATGGGGAAGACATCCTGCAAATCTTGTATACATACATTAGAAAATAAACGAAGAAATGGTGGAGTATAATGGACCTTTTGCAGATTCCACAACTATCAAAACATTTCTGAGACTGCATGAGATACTTAAAACTCTTCTGCATGAGATATTTAAAACTCTTCTTGGTTACAGAGTGCTCATTAGTTTGAGAGTCACCTGGTGTTTTCCTCAATATACTTTACAGATGTATCTTCCCATTTTTAGCTTACGTTTGGTTGACATATGAGGTGATATCTTGATTGTGCATCACCTACATCCTCAGAGAACGCACATGAAAGTTTATGGGAACCATATTCTTTTAACCAGAGTCTAGATGTCTCAGGACAAATATCATAGACAAGAATGAGATTCACAAATTTCTTGGTATGCAAGGGAAACTTCTTGGTATGTACAGCGGTAATGGGCATTAAGCTGTCATCTGTAGAGCACATTAAGTATCTTACAATGCATACAAAATTAGAAAGTGATACTGACATTGTGTATACAGTTTTCAAGAGGAAATCAATAGAAGAAGTTGGGCATGTACCTCGTTGTAGATGAATACTTGTCCATGATTCCTCAGTCTACTCTAAGAAATGGATTAAAACCTTGAAGATTGTAGGTAACAATGGGAAGCTGACAATTTGATTAATATCTATGAGTCCATTAATTTTCTTAATCCACATATGTACTTCTTAGGAAGTAGAATATTCATCAACAAACGTCTTTGAACTGTTTTTCCACAGAGTACATTCTCTGGTAGTAGGCACCCTTGACATGGAAAATATTGATAGGTGCAGGGCAAATTCAAGATTTTGGTCATGGCCTGATTAAGAGAATCATTGTTCATATATGCTGTCATTATAGAGTGTACATGACACTTAATTTGGGAGGGTAAATTATCCAAAGATAGCACTGCATCTCAGCTGCTGTGCTTCTGGGTCCCATGATGTTAGAAGTCAGAATTCCATCTGGGTGGTCTGTCAACAGTTATGATTTAACATTCTGACACATCCTGTTTCACCTTCCACATTCTTAAACAACTTTACCCACTCATGGACACACAATATATCATCATTTATTTTCTCCTAAAAATGAAAGTCTCTCTTAGATATATACTTACATTGTTTTTGTTGGAAAGTGGAAAATGGGGTTTCTGTCGGTGGAGCATTTTTGGTTTCTTTGTTAATCTATGAATTTTTTAACACTTACTCTATATTGCATGTATTTTCTCCAAATTTTCTGAAATTATTTTGACACTCAAAATAGCGTTTTATAGATTTATATGAGGCAGCGATGAAATTCTTAGTAATTCTGTCCAGTATTTCACCCTGTATTTTACTGAATTCTCTTAATTACTAATAGTGAAAATATGCATATATACACTTTGTGAGAAAACTTGAATTTTGAGAAATTTAATGTTTTCTTCCAAAATGTAAATATTATTTCTCTTCTGTGATGGTAGATCATTTAAAGAATACAAGAGATTGAGACAGAGGGAGGATTCCAATTGTCATTCCTGAGATATTCAGGGAAACCTTGAGTATGGAAAAACAAGAATAAAATCAAAGACAAGATCAAACTCTACAATTACTCTCTCAAACAAAAAAGGCATACAAACTAACAAAATGAGCATGGATTTCTAATGTACATACTTATGGTTTGATCTTTATTTTGAAGTGTGGAGTTAGCAAGACATGAATATTATATGTACATGTACTACTGCACTAAAAAAGAAATCTTTCTTTCTATAAAAATAAATAGTAAACCTGAAAGAATGTCACACAATTTGTTCTTGCAAAACCATGCACAAAAAACCATTCTCACGGAGAGAGAACAAACTTTAGGGGTGAATATTTTAAGCATGGCCTAGGAAATATTGAGTGATATTACTTTAAACTAATGACCTGGAGACTAGTGGGCATATTTTTTTCACAGGACAGTAATCTAATCACAGTGAAATGGAAAACAGAGGAGGGAACAAGAATCACAAAAACATAGGAAAAGCTTGCCTCAAGAGAATAACAAGCAATGAACATAGTGCCATTGAGGGATACAAATTTTTGACACTAGATTATGAGTACAGCACAGCTTAGTAGATATAGAAGATTAAAAACAACACAATACTGAGTATGGCACCTGGACTACATAGAGAGAGGATATCTCACTTGGTAGAAAAGAAGCAAGATGAGGCAGTAGGATGATTCAGAAGACTGTTGGCATATTTCTGTATTTCCTACCCTGAAAAGTGGTGATCTTCCATGAGGAGAATAGTAATTGTCAGTTTCTCTTTAGTTTTAGACAGAACTTTTAGAAAAAAATAAAATAAAATAAAGCCTGAATAGTGATATGTCATTGTGTTGTCAGTTGTTTTCATATACAAGCTTGTAATATCATAACTGGAAGAAGGAGAGTGGTACAAGAAAGGGTAAAAATGAACTGGAATAACATTGTTGGAGGTGGAAGGGATGGAAGAGGGTAGCTTTATTTTGTAATACAGATAATTTGATCCCAGTTGTTCCCAGCAAGTAGTATGTACGGAAACCTTGTCTATTTATCTTCCTAAAGAAAGTAACCACAACTTAGTGACATGTTGACATGAGAATCAGTACAGTGGATCTTGATATGAATCTCTGCAATGAAAGATGTTGATAGTACTTGAGAACTTTCTGGGTGCACAAAGAGACCTCACCATACTTTTCTTTTTTTAGCAATCTATTCATAGTGAGGTTATGTGCATCAAAATCATCTGTGATGGAGACATCAGTATATAAATATCATGACTTTGAGCACTCACTTGGGATATATTTTGAGGGATTATGAATACCACAGAATGACACATAAGGTAGTCATCAATCTCATTTTAAGTGAAAGACATTCAAGGAAGTTTCTACACTATTGCTTACATAGTTAGGTGGTGTCCTACTTATAGATCTCTGGAGACTTGCTTATTGCCAGATTTCTCTTTAAACCTACATCGTTTCCCTCTATTATGTTATCTTCTATCTTGATCTTCTCCATTCTTCTCCAGACTTCCTGCTCCCTCATGTCCTCCTCTCCCCTCTTCTCCCATTCTTATTTGCCTAGCTACCTCTTCCCTCCCCCCAAGCACCGATTTTCTCAGGAGTTCTAAGCCCTTTGTTCTCCTCCGAGGGAACATATATGGTACTTCTAGGGTGCTCCTTGTGTCCTAGCTTCTCTGACTCTGTGAATTATAACCTGGTAATCCTAGGCTCTATGTCTATAATCAATATACACACTCATATATTTGTCTTTTTGTGACTAGGTTTCCTCATTCAGGATAGATTCCTCTCATTCCATCCATTTCCTTCTGAATTTCAAGATTCCGTTATTTTTCTGCTTACCAGTAGTCCATTGTGTAAATATACCACATGTTCTCTATCCACTCTTCAGTTGAGGAGCATATAGGTTGCTTCAAGATTCTGGGTATTACAAATAATGTTGTTTTAACATAGTTGAAGAGATGTCCTTATTGTATGAATGTGCACCTTTTGGGTATATGACTAAGAGAGGAATTTCTGGATGTGGTTGTATAGTGATTAACATTTCCCAAGGAATCTCCATACTGATATCTAAAGTGGCTGTGAATATTGGCATTCCAAACAGCAGTGTAGGAGTGTTCCACTTTCTCCACATCCACTTCAGTATAAATTCTCATGGTGTCTTGGATTTTGTCATTCTGACATGAGCAAATTGGTTTCTCAGAGATGTTTTTATTTGTGTTTCCATGATGGCTAAGGATGTGGAGCAGTTTCTTAAATGTATTTCAGTCATTTTAGACTCCTCTATTGAGAATTATTTATTCAGTTCTGCATCCCAATTTTTAATTAGATTATTTGGTGTTTTGAGACTAGCTTTAACTTTTGGCTTTTGGTAAAGTGTTATTATTTATTTCCTGTGTTTTTGTGAGTATAGTTAACTTCCTTAGGTTGGAGTTTTCCTTTCAGTACTGTTTGTAGGAAAGCACTAGTGGATATGCACTGCTTATATCTGATTTTGTTGTGAAATACCTTTTTTTCTCCATCTATAATGACTGAAAATTTTGCTGGGTATAGTAGTCTGGGCAGCCATCTATGTTCTCATACTTTTCAGAGAATATCTATCCAGGACCTTCTGGATTTTACTGATTTTTGGAGAATCAGTTGTAATTTTGATAGGTTAAGGCTTATATGTTACTTGGTTTTTTTCCTTTGCTGCTCTTAATATTACTTTATTCCTTATGTTTGGTGTTTTGAATGCTATTTGGCATGGAGACATTTTGTGGCCGACTTTCGTGTTCTGTAGTGTTCTTGTACATTCATTGACATGTCTTTCTTTACTTCTGGAAAGTTTTCTGCTAAGATTTTTGAATTTATTTTCTGCAAATCTTAGGTGGGGTCTTCACATTCTTCTATACCTATTGTTCTTAGGTTTAGCCATTTCACGGTGGCCAATATTTCATGGATATTTTGTGTTTGGGATTTTTAGGACTCAAGATTTTCCTTTGAGGGTGAATCTATTTCTAGTAGTGAATCTATAGTGCCTGATATTCTCTCTTCTATATCTTGAATTTTGTAGGTTATGCATACATGATCATTTACTCAGATTTTCTCATTCCAGAATTCTCTCTGACTGTGCTTACATTTTTTTCAATTGTTTATTGCAATTTTTGGTTAGGGTTAGAAAATGTCCAAAAGGAAGTACAGCAAGTCCTCGCCTGAAGATGGGGTGCTATCTAGAGATGGTTTTGTTTAGCTTGGAATTTGAGTAATGGAGCACAGGAATTGTGGCTTCTGGGAAGAAATTGGAATGCACTGCCTGATAGGTCTTCTGGAAGTGAAGACTTCCAGGCTAGTAATTTGTCACTCCCAGAATACAGGAAATGGAAAGGTAAAGCTGTTCTCCTCGGTGCTGTTGGTTTTAAATCGTACAGCAAAGTGTTGATTGATGGAGGACCAGCATCAAAATCAGGCCAAATGTAAATAGAGACTAGAAGAGTGTGATAGCTCTAGGATGGTCATCACTGTACTTCAATAAGAGTGGATAACTTTAAGTACAGTGAACATTGTCTGTGTGCCCTATGTTGTCAGTGACATCACAATGTGACCCCCTGAATGTGAGTGTGCGAGTCAGTGAGGAGGCTTGGGCAACCTATAGGCCTTGGGCAGTGGCTCAGTGTTTATCCCTGGAACACAAACAGACTTCCTGTGTCCATAACACAGAGGGATGCTCTCTCAGCCTGGACTCTTAGGGGAGTGCCTGGAACCTGCCTTGAGTGAAATGCCAGACTCTAGATATCCCCTATGTGGAAGGAAGTGGGGATAGGGTGGGAGGTGGGGTGTGGTGGGATTGTGACTTAGGAGGGGATGGAGAGGGAACCGGGATTGACATGTAAACAAGCTATTTAAATTTAAAATAATAAAAAAGAACAATGAGTACTTCAGCTTCTATAGCTGTATTGATAGAACAGTTATTAGAATTGTTAAATAGACAAGGTACCAGCATTATGCAGAAAGACAGATAAGATTCTGTTTTACCTTTGGGAAAACAAGTCCATGGTTTCTACACTCCAAAAGGCTTAATATTCATGATTGGGAAAAAGTTAAATATGACCTCCAAAAGGCAATTCAGAATGAAAGACCAGAATGCTTTCCTAATGCTGCCTTTCCACATTGGAGATTATTGAAAGTACTAAGATGAAGAAACAAAATTCTGATCTTGAAAAAATATTTAAAAATCCTAGTAAGAACAGTTAGGAAATTACTGCCCATGTTTAACTTTAAACTGAACTACTAGTGCTAATCTACCATTGTGCCATGCTACATTATAGGGAGTGGATATGACTATAGCTCCTGAGTATAGCTCAGAACATCTCAAAAGCAGAGATGATGAGGAGCACAAAGAATATTTTACCACTCCAAAATTTATTTCCACTCAAGAAATTCTGTTACCCACATGTCAGAAAATTGGACAGGACTTTGTCATTTTTAGCTGGGGATATGACCTAATCCAAACACATGGAAGTCAGAGTTACCCATGTGGGTAGAAAATCCCCCTATGTAAAATAAAATTGGATGCTGCTCATCAGCTGGTTCAAGAACAATTGTAGCCGGGACATATTGAAGCTTCCACCTCCACTTTGAATGTAACTGTTTTTGTTATAAAGAAAAAAATAAAGAAAGTGGTACCTGTTACAGGATTTGCGAGAGGTAATTAAAACTCTGTTGGTTATGGATGCTGCTAAACCAAGAATGCCCACTCCAGTAGGAATCCCAAAGATTGGTTCATTTCTTTGTAAAAGGATCGGATGTTAATTTTACCACTTTCAACTCCTCTCAAATTGCCTAGTTAAAACAGAATGGAAAGATGGGGAAAACCATGAGGGTCTTTTTCAACCTTTTTGTTTTAATTCCAAGATGGGCTAGAGCTGTACTGTCACTAGAAATTTCAATTAAGGAAGTTTCATTTCAAAAACAAATGACTTCTTGGAGAAAAAGGATGACTAAAAGATATATGTATGTTTAGTATGTATCATGTGGCCACACCAGTGTGTGTGAAAAGTGATGGTAAAAGCCTGATTTTGAACCAGTTGAATTGCATTGGATATTAATAAAGTATATTTTAATAGCTTTGGATAGTTAAGAAGCTACCTAAGTTGCTTTTGATATAGCCATAAAGATCATCCAGCCTGTTGATTTGTTATCATGAAAGGTTGATTTAAGTCCTTAGAGGCAGTCAATGAAAAGTAACAGAAGACTACAACATAGCCTAAAAGCCAAATAAGTCTTTATGGATGATTCTATACAGATCAGCCAAGGAAAGTCTATAAGAATTCTCCTAAGTTTTTATGGTTGGAAAAGGAATTCTAGAGCAAAAAAAAGGTTTTGAGAAGAAACCTCAGGGAAACTGTTGCCCTGTTACTTCTACAAAGAAATCATTGTAGATACAAATTTGTAAATGTCAGATAAGATACAAATGAGGCTTTATCCACCTGAAAGAGATTTATAGATTGGATAAGAAAAACAAATTCTTACAAACTGCAACTAATTTTCAAAAGTTATTTGGGACATTGTATAGATTCCCATCTTTGAATGATTTTCAGAATTTTTTGGTAAATATTCAATGGTCACTTATTTTAGGTAGAGAGAGCTCTGCATTCTCATAACTTTCACCATTGAAATGACAGATGCCTGGGCGGGCGATTTGATTAATCTAAAGAGACTGTTCATTAAAATTTTCAAACATTGAGTTATACCCACAATATTATCTACGACCATTAAAAAAACCCTTGAGGCCTATTTCCTCGCTATTTATGGCAAATGGTTGTTATTTATATTGCACAATTTGACAAATTAAAATATGTGCACATGGCAGTTGAGAGGTATTCATGTTTATTGATGGCCACTGTACAAATGGGTAAAGCTACCATTCATGTGTCAAAAGATAGGACAAGTCAGGAGTAACGTCCTGAGTCCCGAAGTGATTCATTAAATCAAGCACTCCTCATTTCAATTTTTTAAAATATGGATGCCAGTGAGCAATCTGCTACAGACAGATTCTGGCATGATGGAACTCGAGGGACTTTTGCTCAGGTCAAATGGAAACATCCATGCACTACCCAGTGGAAAAGACCAGATTCTGCCCTAATTTGGTGTCACATGAATTTTGTGTTTTCCTACAGGAAAATAAGCTCCGTTTCTGGCAGAACATTTGGTGTGATGCATGGATCAGAGAAAACATGGATCTGAGACTGTGGGAACATTCTTAAGCCAGTTTAACTGAGATCCCCTGATCCAGTGTTCCTGAGCCTTGTTGTCATCCATTCTACAGGCTGAGAAAGAAAGAAAGGAAACAGTTGGTTCGAGATTTCCAGTTTCTCAACAGATCTAGTGTTCCTCATGGAGCCAAAAAAACTAGACACACTTTGAAACACAAATTCGATTTCCAGTTTTCCCTTTGGGGAAAACGAACACATTTAAACAACTGGACACTGGTATGGACCATGATGAGTGGCTAAATCCCCTTTTCAGTTTTTGAACAGGACATGAGCACTTACAAAGTTGTTAGAGAGATGAAGTGTAGGCCTTGGGAGTTCATTTTACTGAAATCCACCATATGCCAGTGTATGTCTACACAGATAGGTAAGTGTTCCTCATGTGGCAAAAGAGAGACTTAGGCATCACTGCTGGGGTGACTGTAGTAATTTATGTTTCTGCTACAAGAGCAATTTTATCTGGGTCTGTCACTTCACAGTCAGTAACTACAGCCAGCACAGTGTATAAAACATCAGGGAAAGTATCAGATTCTCTCAGTACTCTTATCTCTTTAAATAACTTAATCCAGGTAGGAATTTACAATCTTCATCAACAATCATGTGTAATTGTGTTACTCCTGACAAAGTTTATATTCATCAATTGTGCAGTCAAATTAATGGGATAAATGAGATCCGGGATCCTCCATCCTCTGGAGAGTTCATATGTAGGGGAACCCAGATGGCATACAACTTAATAAAAAATGGGCTATGTACCCATCTTTGCATCATTTAGCCATAGGAATTGATAGTATATACTTCATTTCACTATAGTACCTTGGTACTAGGCAAGCCCAGGCTCTGCATCCATTGCTCAACAGAAAGCTGCTGCTTTGAATTCCTGCTGGTACCTCTATCTCTTTCACGGCTCCCTCCACGGGTCCCTCTCTGGGTGCCGCCACCACCAAAACTCAAAGAGCCACGGTTTCTTGTCATGCCACCTCTGTTCATTTTCTGTGCAGGTCTTCGTGGCGTGTCAATACGTGATGAGACGAGCTGAATGTTCATAGGCTGCCCATCTAAAGGGACACCATTGTACTGTTTCATAGCCCTCAGGGCATCTGCCTTCTGTTCAAAATGCACATCTGCTTTCCCTAAACATCGTACAGAGCGATCGTAGTGCACAGCAGATTTTTTCAGTGTTCCAAACTCTGCGAAGAGTTCCTGAATATCCACATCTGACACCTTGCAGTCAAGTTTTGACACCAACAGCTTTCCACTCATCTCCATGCTGGCTTCATCCCAGAAGCCTCTGTGGAAGAGGTCCTCCTGCCACTTGTCAGGAAGTTGTTTATTCCTGTTGTAGGGAGTCAGCCTGTTCCTGTTGCTGCCTGTAGTGCTGCCAGAGACACAGGTCCAGTTCCTCAGAGGCCCAATACCTCTATTACCCTGCATGGAGGCCTGCATGGACCATCGGTGGTCGCTCTGGGAGCCGGCGTTGCTGCAACACCGGCCTCCACCATGAGAGCCTCGCTGGCTCTGATTAAGCTTAATGATGTTATCCAAAGACATATCCATTTTGTCGGTCATTGGCGGGCACATAATCGGGCCTCCTTTTCTCCAGAATTCTAATTCGTGTTAATAAACCTGGAATCAGATATCAGGGTGTATACTTAAATTGGATTACAGACACTTGTTCACACCACACGGTTTATAACTCATTTTCTAACTGGGAAAATACTGTAACCTAGAATCATGAAACAGCATACTGTGCTTTTCCAGGCTCAGGAGTGCGACATTAAGGACTCAGCACAAAAATACAAATTTCTTTTTTGTTTTCAGAGAAATGTTCTCATGATGAGGCCCAGGTAGTTGTAGAACTAAGCATGGTGAATACATAGCCTGTATCTCACTGAGAGCTAGCTGTCTTTGCCTAACCAGTGGTGAGATTAAAGTTGTTTGCCACAAAGCTGTCAAAACACTCTTCAGAATGTTATATTTACTTAAGAGTGCATATTTCTCAGAAGAAAAATTAATGCTAGGTAAAAATTTCCATTTTAAATGTCAGTGGTTACAACTATGTCCATGGAAGCCAAAAAATGGTAATTTTGGATTTGATTACATTTCCTGGTTAGGAATGCCAAGTTCCTACTTTTATGTGCCACTGTTTGAATAGGGAAGTGATTTAACATAGAAGTGAACATGTATGACTGTATCCTTAAAGAGGTTTGTACTTTCTATGGTAGCAAAGAGAACTGTTTGCAAATATCAAGGTATAAATTCATGTATTCTACTAGATGGTTCCATAAGAATATTTTTGCAATGATTGTCAATAAAATGGGAAGAATAATCAAGTTCATATAATGTGAAATTTATTCATAATGGTAACACATACACAGCAGAAATTCAGTGCCAGATTTCTTATAAACATTTCCTGTCACTGTGCTGATGACTGGTGACTTTCCCATGACTCCTGACCAGGAACCTGTGGCTGTGGGTAGTTTTTGGGTCACACTGAGTATCTGGACATTTCCTCCACATTTAGGACTCTAACCCATTATTCCCCTCATTACAGGCCTAGAAGTTCTACCTGTTCTTTTGTTCACTTGGTATCCCAGAATCCAATGTCTTTGACTCCTCTGCCTTTCTCAATTCTACAATCTTTCCCTGCACACTTCTAAAATCCAACCCTCTCCCAACTTCTGTATACATGTAAATGGCCCTGAAAAAATGCACCAGTCACTACTGCTGAATCAGTCTGTCTTCCATACAACTCCAGCTGTGAGATACACTTGAACTATTCTGCACTGATTCCCCACACACTTGCTGCCACCCAATACAAGAACTAGAAGGTCTCTGTGCCCCAGTATCTGATCCCCACAGTTAGTATGAATCCTTTAAATAAAAGATGGGCCGATTAACCTTGACTTGGCTACCATATTCCTGGGCTACATTTTACACCAAAAGATAACAGCTAAACTCAGAAGCCAGTGTCTCATGGCCAATACAAACATGACAAGCCAAAACTAATTACTGCAATTGTCACTTGGGGAGACACATTTCAGGAACTTGAATTCTGAAAATAAGACTCACGCCTGAAATCCCACCACAGGGAGGCACAGGTAGGTGTGAGGAGCCGCCCTCACTATCGCTATTGCCGTTAGAAGATGGCGCTGACATCTGCTGTCAGTTGGAGTTAACCGTTAGAAGATGGCGCTGACATCTGCTGTCAGTTGGAGTTACCGTTTAAGCTGTGCCTCACCCGTCATCTGGGGTGATGTGCAAACCACCAATCCCGGCTCTACACGTCTCACTCGGAGCTCCTAGGCTTATATAAGGGGCTGGGTTTCTTAGCTTGGGGTCTCCCTCTAAGAAGCTGATCATCTATCTCTCAAGATGCATTAAAGCTTTACTGCAGAAGGATCCGAGTGTTCTGCGTCGTTCTTGCTGGCGAGACGGTAGCGCGGGACATCTGGTGCCGAAACCCGGGAACTCTTCAACATCGCCGGCGCCGCGGGAGACCCCTCGGAAGACGGGGCGGATTCAGAACTGCAGGGACGTAAGTTCAGAGAGGTATGCTTTATCCTGAACACCCCCTTTCTCGACTTTGGCCTTAGTTTGTCATCACCGTGGGACGGGTCAGTGGAGGCTTTGGTGCTAGTCCTGTTTGTCCTTCTCCTTCATCGTGGCTGGTGCTGACAGAACGGTGCTGTCAGTCTGGTGCTGTCAGTCTGGTGCTGTCAGTCTGGTGCTGTCAGTCTGGTAACGGAGTTGAGCGCCGTTTTTAGATAAGCCGCTAGCGCGATGGGGTTGTCACAGTCAGTGGTTACTGCCCTACAGACTGTGCTAAAACAAAGAGATCTTAAAATTGCACCACGAACACTTCAAAATTTTGTGAAGGAGGTAGATAGAGTGGCACCATGGTATGCTTGTTCCGGGTCCCTCACTGTGGCCTCATGGAACAAGCTAGGTAAAGAACTAGACAGGAAGCATGCAGAAGGAGATCTCCACTTAGGTACCAAAGCCATTTGGAAGCTAGTTAAAAACTGCTTGGAGGATGAGGCCTGTCACCCTGCTATAATAGAAAGTCAGGGAACCTTAGAGGAAGTTCAGGATAGCATGTCAGAAACTGAACGGAGTGAGAGAATGGGAGCTCGCAAAAGGAAAGACATGTCTAAGAAAAAAGGCCCTCCCAAGAAGTTAAGAAAGGGGAGAGAAAGAAGGGAGTGATCATTCACCCCTAACAAATCTAAGAAAAAGAAAAAGCCAGAATCTAGTCTATACCCTACAGTAGAGCTAGAAGCCTTGGAGCTAGATAATTCTGATTCTGACACTCTGTATTCTAGCGAAGAAGGTGGTCTAGAGGAGGAGGTGGCACGGTATGAGGAAGAAAGATATCACCCTGATAGACACCGGCCACTGAAAACAAAAATGAATGTGAGGCCACCGCCTATAAATCCGGCGGGCTCACGCCCCTCAGCGCCTCCGCAGTATGAGCTTCGGCTGAATACTGGTACTGACTCCTTTTTACCTTTAGAGGAACGGAGAAAAATACAAGTAGCTTTTCCAGTATTCGAGAATGCGGAAGGCGGAAGAGTACATACCCCTGTAGATTACAATCAAATCAAAGAATTGGCCGAATCCGTTCGTAATTATGGGGTCAATGCTAACTTTACCACATTACAGGTGGAAAGGCTTGCTAATTTTGCCATGACTCCCACTGACTGGCAGACGACAGTGAAAGCAGTGCTTCCCAACATGGGACAATACATGGAATGGAAGGCTCTCTGGTATGATGCAGCCCAGGCACAAGCTAGAGTTAATGCCACGGCTGAAGATGAGAATCAGAGGCAGTGGACATTTGAAATGCTGACAGGTCAGGGTCAACATGCCCTTAATCAAACCAACTACATCTGGGGTGTCTATGGTCAGGTGTCGGCCGCCGCTATTAAAGCATGGAAGGCCCTCACAAAAGGGAGAGTCCAGTGGACACCTTACAAAGATTGTCCAAGGACCCCAAGAGCCATTTTCAGACTTTGTGGCCAGAATGACAGAGGCCGCCAGTCGCATCTTTGGTGATTCAGAACAAGCTATGCCCCTGATTGAGCAACTTGTCTATGAACAAGCAACCCAGGAATGTCGAGCGGCTATCGCCCCTCGCAAAAGCAAAGGTTTACAAGATTGGCTCAGAGTGTGCAGGGAGCTGGGGGGACCCCTAACCAATGCAGGACTAGCTGCCGCCATTTTACAAACGCACAGGTATAGAGATTTATCTAGTCGAAAAGCTTGTTTTAATTGTGGGAGAATGGGGCACCTTAAGAAAGATTGTCAAGCCCCTGAAAGAACAAGAGAATCGAAGCTTTGCCATCGTTGTGGTAAAGGTTATCATAGGGCTAGCGAATGCAGGTCAGTCCGGGATGTAAAGGGAGGCTTCTGCCCCTATTGAAGAACCCAAGGTACCCCAATCAAAAAGCGGGTCACGGGGCCCATGGTCCCAGGGCCCTCAGAAATATGGGAACCAATTTCAGAAAAGCAATCAAGAGGAAGTAGAGGTTTCCGAGGAACCCCGGAATGGACTTGCGTGCCGCCTCCGACTTCTTACTCATGCCCCAAATGAATGTTCAACCGGTCCCAGTCCATTCCCCTGGACCTTTGCCCCCTGCCACCATTGGGCTTATTCTGGGCCGTGGCTCCTTAACTTTACAGGGACTCATTATATATCCTGGAATTGTTGACCCGTATCATAAAGAGGAGATTCAAGTTCTCTGTTCTAGCCCTCGGGGTGTATTTTCTATAAAGCAGGGAGATAGAATTGCACAACTGGTGTTGCTGCCCTCCCTCGGGGATGGAGAAACCTACACTTTACAAAAAAGGGCTATGGGATCTTCTGGAAGTGATTCAGCCTATCTGGCTATACCCCTAAATGAGAGACCTACAATAAAATTGTTAATTAATGGAAAAGAATTTGAAGGGATAATGGATACGGGAGCAGACAAAAGCATTATTTCACTCCATTGGTGGCCGAAGTCTTGGCCCACTGTTGTTTCATCTCATTCTCTACAAGGTCTTGGATACCAGTCCTCTCCTGCCATCAGTGCCTCAGCCTTAACCTGGCGGAATGCTGAGGGCAAACAGGGATGTTTTACCCCCTATGTGTTGCCACTCCCTGTAAATTTATGGGGACGGGATGTGTTACAAGCCATGGGCATGACCCTAACTAATGAATACTCCCCCAGGCATCAGCCATTATGGCAAAGATGGGGTATACAAATGGTAGAGGCTTGGGTAGGCAAGAACAAGGCAGAATAAAACCCATTACGCAACACGGAAATCGGGGTAGAAAAGGACTGGGTTTTATTTAGGGGCCGTTGAGGCTTCACGACCCATACCATGGAAAACAGAGGAGCCGTTATGGGTCTCTCAATGGCCTCTATCCTCTGAAAAATTAGAGGCTGTCACAAGATTAGTGCAAGAACAGGAACGGCTGGGGCATCTAGAGCCTTCTACCTCCCCATGGAATACACCAATTTTTGTTATTAAGAAGAAATCTGGGAAGTGGAGATTACTCCATGACCTGCGGGCCATTAACAATCAGATGCATCTTTTTGGCCCTGTTCAAAGAGGCCTTCCTTTGCTTTCTGCACTTCCTCAAGATTGGAAGCTTATTATTATAGATATTAAGGATTGTTTCTTCTCTATTCCACTTTACCCACGGGATAGACCAAGGTTTGCCTTCACTATCCCTTCTCTTAATCATATGGAACCAGACAAGAGATTTCAGTGGAAGGTACTGCCGCAAGGCATGGCCAATAGCCCAACAATATGTCAGCTGTATGTGCAGGAGGCTTTGGAGCCAATTAGGAAGCAATTTACATCTTTAATCGTTATCCATTATATGGACGATATTCTTATTTGTCACAAAGAGTTAGATGTTTTACAAAAGGCTTTCCCCATGCTGGTGGCTGAATTAAAACAGTGGGGATTAGAGATTGCCTCAGAAAAGGTTCAAATTGCAGATACAGGCCTCTTTTTGGGCTCAATGATTACTCCCAAAAATATAGTTCCTCAGAAAATAGAAATTCGCAAAGACCACTTACAAACATTAAATGATTTTCAGAAACTTCTGGGAGATATAAATTGGTTGAGGCCCTTTTTAAAAATTCCATCTGCTGATCTAAAACCCCTCTTCGATCTCCTGGAGGGTGAGCCTCATATCTCCTCACCCAGAAAATTTACCCCTGCCGCCCACCGAGCCTTACAGATGGTGGAAGAGGCCTTACAGGAAGCACAATTACAACGTATTGAGGAGTCACTACCTTTTAATCTGTGTGTTTTTAAGACAGCTCAATTGCCAACTGCAGTCCTGTGGCAACATGGACCATTACTTTGGATTCATCCAAATGCTTCCCCTGCTAAGATTATTGACTGGTACCCTGATGCTGTTGCACAGCTCAGCTTCGCGGAATAAAAGCAGCTGTTACACATTTTGGCAGGGATCCTGATTCCTTGATTGTGCCTTATACTGCTGCACAAGTTCAGACCTTGGCAGCCACATCTAGTGATTGGGCAGTTTTAGTTACTTCCTTTTCAGGACAAATTGATAATCATTTTCCAAAGCATCCAATTTTACAGTTTGCCCTAAACCAGGCTATAGTGTTTCCACAAGTGACAGCTAAAGACCCACTCCCAGATGGGACTGTGGTGTACACTGATGGATCAAAAACTGGTATGGGAGCTTATGTGGTCAAGGATAGGGTTATATCTAAACAATATAATGAAACTTCACCTCAAGTTGTAGAATGTCTGATAGTACTGGAGGTTCTTGAGGCTTTTCCAGGACCCCTCAATATTGTATCAGATTCCTCTTATGTGGTTAATGCAGTTAATCTCCTTGAGATAGCTGGAATAATAAGATCCTCCAGCAGAGTTGCTAACATCTTTCAGAAGATACAAGCTGCCTTGTTAAATAGGAGATTTCCTGTTTTCATTACCCATGTCCGAGCACATTCTGGACTCCCAGGTCCCATGTCCTTAGGGAATGACTTAGCGGACAAGGCTACAAAGCTGGTGGCCGCTGCCTTGTCTACCCATGCACAAGCAGCAAAAGAATTCCATAAGCGCTTTCATGTGACGGCTGAGACCTTGCGCCGTCGTTTTGCTCTATCCAGGAAAGAGGCTAGGGAAATTGTTACTCAATGCCAGAATTGCTGCGAATTCTTACCTACTCCCCACATGGGAATAAACCCACGTGGCATTAGACCATTGCAGATGTGGCAGATGGATGTTACTCATATTCCCTCTTTTGGAAGGCTTCAATATGTTCATGTTTCTGTTGACACCTGTTCTGGCGTAATGTTCGCCACACCCCTAACAGGGGAAAAGGCCTCATATGTGATTCAACATTGCCTTGAGGCCTGGAGTGCTTGAGGAAAACCCAGAATTTTAAAAACAGACAATGGACCAGCATATACCTCTCAAAAATTCCGACAGTTTTGTCGGCAAATGGATGTTACCCATCTAACTGGCCTACCTTATAACCCTCAAGGACAGGGCATTGTGGAACGTGCCCATCGTACACTCAAATCATATCTGATTAAACAAAAGGGAGTATTGAGGATGTTCTACCCTCGGTACCAAGAGTTGCTGTATCCATGGCACTTTTTACCCTTAATTTCTTGAACTCTGATGCCCAAGGCCACACTGCGGCCGATCGCCACAGTTTAGAGCCTGATAGGCCAAAAGAAATGGTAAAATGGAAAGATGTCTTGACTGATCTCTGGAAAGGCCCGGATCCTATTCTTATAAGATCCAGGGGAGCTGTGTGTGTTTTTCCACAGGAGGAAGAAAACCCCCTGTGGATCCCTGAAAGACTCACTCGAAGAGCTCCTTCACAACTCCAGAATAAGAAGGATGGAGGCCAAGTGGGTGATGAAGACTCTCCTACTCGGGATGATGGTTCCTAGTATGATGGGAGAGTTACGGTGGGCCATCATGTCTACCTTCCCCCTACCGATGCCAGTGATGCAGAATGCCCAGGTGTTCCCTAGATTTTTCACAACTAATAGAGAGTTGGGGCTTGCCTTTTGCCTTTAGATCCTCAGATACAGAGTTTTCAGGATGAGAGAACCTTGTCATTAGTAGGAAGCTTGTGCTTTACTGTGATTTCTTCATTAAAGGATAATTTTATTCATATGGATCCAGAAAGATCTAATGCTAATCCTTTTGAATTAATGGAAGCTGTACTGATCTTTCTCCTATGATAGTGAGAAGGGACAGATTACTTTTGATTGGAAAGGGGCATTAGGCAACAGTCTGAGTGAGGGACAGAGCTATGGATCATCTGATTGGTCCTCCTCCAATGTTAAGTATACCCCTTTTAAGAGAACTAATTATTCAGCTGCCCTTTATTTGGGTTGTGAGTAATGATACCTTAGGTAAGAATCAGAAAGAAATAAATTGCTCTGCTTAGAATTGTTTTTATGCATTATGCTGGGATGCTATTAAGCACCCTTTTGCTTTGGTAATGCGCATGCCTCGATTTGTTCCAGTTCCTGTTGAGACGCCAAGTAATTTGAGTTTGTTTAGGGAAAAGCGAGATTTTTGGGATCTCTGCTATTATTGTGGGCCTGATAGCCACCGCCGCGGTTACTGCTTCGGTTACCGCCTCGGCCCTTGCACTTTCTGCCACTGTGCAGACAACTCAAACCATTAATGAACTATAGGCCACTGTGACCATGGTCCTAGATAAACAGGCCACTGCCAATTCTCAGATACAAGGAGGCCTGATGTTGGTAAACCAACAGATTAATTTGGTTCAGGAACAATTGGATATATTGTGGCAGATGGCCCAATTGGGATGTGAACAAAAGTTGCCTGGCCTTTGTGTCACTTCAGTACAATATGAGAATTTTACAAGAGCAGCTAACCTGTCACAAGCTCTGTCTCAACATTTATTACAGAATTGGACTTTTGAGTTTGAGCAGACACTCCGTGAGTTGAGAATGGCGATCCTGCAAGTGAATTC
>NW_024434113.1:0-31027 GCF_017639785.1 Mesocricetus auratus | reverse complement strand
CACCCTGGTCTACAAAGTTAGTTCCAGGACAGCCTCCAAAGCTACAGAGAAACCCTGTCTCAAAAAAAGAGTCTATAGTAAGGAATTATTCACACAATTTCTTTGATGTAGACTCAGTCTGTTGATCTGTTTGCATGTCTCTCTGTGTATGTTAATAGGTATTTCTCTTGTGATATATTATAGCATTCTGAGCATTCAGAAATAATAGAGGCTAAACCCCATCAGGCTTCTTCTTAAGTGACTTAAATGCTATACCTGTGTCATAGACTAAGTACAGGAAAGTGCATCATTATACGAATATATTGTGAAAGAATTATACATTTACAGTGTTGTCTTTATCATGCTTATTTGTTTTATACATGTATGACATATTGTAGTATGCAGTAACCTATCAAGATTTGCATATCAACTTCACTCAGGAAGATTGGGCTTTGCTAGATCCTTCACAGAAGAATCTTTACAAAGATGTGATGCTGGAGACCTATATGAACCTCAATGCTATAGGTAATTCTGTGTATTTTCTATCACTCTTCATAATAAGGGAACAACTGTTTCTTGGTTATTGATGATCTTTTGTAATTTTGAGTGAGAATGAAGAAGACCAAGGAAATAAATCAGTCATATTTCTAAGGATCATTGAAGACAGTCAAATTTCAAGCAAATTTCACTGACAAATCATACATTTTCTGGTGCTATATTTTAGGCTACAAACGGGAAGATGATAATATCAAAGAACCTCACCAAAGTTCTCAAAGGCTTGCAAGGTAATTTTCATATTTTTGCTGATATAAATTTGCCTCTGAAGATACTTTATTGTATATGGAAGTTGCAAAGAAAAGCATCAGTGTACATAATCACATCATAAAGTGCAGTGACTATCATTAAATTGTCACAAGATCATATAACTTATCAGGTAGTAACTGCATTATGTTTGCAAGTCCTCTTTTAGGAAGGAAGAGAAGATATGACTGCCTTAACACCATTTGAGTCATAGCTCCATCAGAGGTGTGCTGATGAGAATTGCAAATACATGTAGTTTCATACCACTCATATTACAGAAGGTATACTCATTGAAAAGGTGATAAGTATATTTCCAACACATTCTCATCAACAAATAGTTCATAGTAAAGCTATTGTTAGTCATATAGATGTTCTGATTTTGCTAAGTACAGTCAAATAGATACTTTGAATCATGATTTTAGATGGGGGTGGACATGTGAATCCTTAATCCCTGTACTTTATGTCCATGAAGAATACAAATACAAAATCCATTATTTCAGTGTGGAAACCTTTTTATTTCTTACTCTTCTTTTAGTAGGTATGTCTTATGGCACTCAAAATGCAAACCATATGAACACAGGGACATGAAAAGGAGCAATGTACTTCTCTCCATCTCAGAACAATTAGAAGATATGTAGTAAACTGTGTATTTAGCAGAATTGTTGAACATGATTTAAATTTACAAGTGCTTGATTTCCAGCTTCATTTTTATACTGCAGAAAACTCTACATGTACAAGCAAAGTGGAAATATTTCCCATTTTCTTGATTCATCTTGTCAATGTAGTTTGAGTCACAATAGAGAAAAATTTATCAATGATAAAAGTGCCATAAATGTAAGAATTGTTTTTGTTCTCCATAATTATGAAAAAAATCTCATGGAGAAAAATATGCAATATTTGTAAACCAGGCAATAAAGTTTCATAGCATGAAAAACTTCAAATATGGAAAACCATCTTTAATGAAGGGTACACCATGAATGTAAACAAAGTGAAATGAGCTTAATACCTGATTAGTTATTAAAATTAGACAAAATTGTTAAATTAATTATAAATATTTAAGTTTTTAATTTTTTTAAATCATGAGTTCATTTTACATTCCAACCCCAGTTCTCTCCCCTACCCCTCCTCTTGCCCCCTTGCATCCTCCCACCCCTCTTTCCCCCTAGTACATCCCTAGTCCACTCCCCATCAGAGGTCATGAATATAGTAAAGCTTTTACATGTGTCAATTATCCTTTGCAGACATGAAAGTAGTTCAAAAGGAGAGAAGCCTTCTGCATATATTCAATGTCGGGAATATTTTGGATATGACAATCAGCTTCTAAGTCATGAAAGAACACAGACTGGAGGGAAAATCCATGAATGTAATCAATGTTGTAAAACCTACCTATGCCAAATTCATCTTCAAATGCATAAAAACACACATGCCAGAGAGAAACACTATGAATTTCAAGAGTGTGTTAAAGACTTTGCTCAGCTCAGTGCTCTTCCAGTACATAGAAAAACACTTACTGGAGAGAAGCCCCATGAATGTACTCAGTGTGGAAAAGCCTTTGCTCAGCAAAGCCATCTTCAAATGCATAGAAAAACACACACTGGAGAGAAACCCTATGAATGTACTCAGTGTGGTAAAGCCTTTGCTCAGCAAAGCCATCTTCAAATGCATAGAAGAACACATACTAGGGAGAAGCCCAATGAATGTACTCAGTGTGGAAAAGCCTTTGCTCAGCACAGTTATCTTCAAGTGTATAAAAGAAATCATACTGGAGAGAAACCTTATGAATGTTCTCAGTGTGGTAAAGCCTTTGCTTGGCAAAGCCATCTTCAAATTCATAGAAGAACACATACTGGAGAGAAACCCTATGAATGTACTCAGTGTGGTAAAGCCTTTGCTCAACAAAGTCATCTTCAAGTCCATAGAAGAACACACACTGGAGAGAAGCCCTATATATGTACTCAGTGTGGAAAAGCCTTTGCTCAGCAAAGCCATCTTCAAATGCATAGAAGAACACATACTGGAGAGAAACCCTATGAATGTACTCAGTGTGGAAAAGCCTTTGCTCAGCACAGTTATCTTCAAATGCATAGAAGAACACATACTGGAGAGAAACCTTATGAATGTTCTCAGTGTGGTAAAACCTTCACATATCTCAGTAGTCTTCAAGGACATAAAAGAACACATACTGGGGAGAAGCCATATGAATGTACTCAGTGTGGTAAAACCTTCACATATCACAGTACTCTTTGAGGACATAAAAGAACACATACTGGGGAGAAGCCCTATGAATGTACTCAGTGTGGTAAAACCTTCAAATATCTCAGTACTCTTCAAATACATGAAAGAACACATACTGGAGAGAAGCCCTATGAATGTACTCAGTGCGGTAAAGCCTTTATTCACCACAGTCATCTTCGAGTACATAAAAGAACACATACTGGATGAAACCCTATGAATATAATCAGTGTAGTAGAGCTTTTGCATGCTCCAGGAATCTTCAAATGTATAAAACAACACATCCTGGAGAGAAACCCTACATATGTACTCAATGTCATAAAATCTTTCTCAGCACAGTAGACTTCAAATATATAAAAGAAAACATACTAGAGGAAAACCCCTATTGATGGCAGAATTCTGATATTTCTGAGTAATAAAATTCCTGAATCATGTATGAGGCTAAATCTGTAAGATCCGAGAAATAGTGCAAACAAACACGAGTTCTTACCTCTACAAATACTCAGAACAAATGGGGTATCCTGTGTATTAAAATCCTCACACTGAATGCCGTCTCTTTTAAACCTCAGACTTATTCCTGAATTTCTTTCTCTTTGCTCCATACATTCTCTCTTCACACAGTCACATTCATCCCTGTCTCCACTCCCCTAGTGCTGGGATTAATTTGTGGCTAGAACCACGTGGCTCTGCTTCTCTTTTTATTGATTGTATCACAGGGTTATCTCAAACTCACAGACCTCATTTTCCTGTCTCTCCCAAATGTTTGTATTTAAAGTGCCTTCAGTGCCTGGCCTGTATGTGTCACTAGAATGACTACCTCTCATTCTCAGGAAAACATTCTTTGTTAAAGCAAAATCAAAACATCGCCACACACTATGACTGTAATAAGACTGATACAGTCTTTGCAAGTCACAGTCATCTATGAACACATAAAAATAACACATACTGGATAGAAACCCTATGAATACAATCAATGTGTAAATCCTTTTGTATGTATCAAAACCTTGAGAAAAAATGAAACTGCAGCGTGCTAATTTTTTGTATTTTATAGATGTAAATATTTGTGTTTAATCAATCTGTTGAAGCCTTTGTAAACTGAAATTGTAATGAGTATGAAAAGAAGGAAGTACATTTCTTATAAAAGATTGGGTATAATCATTATCCAACACCCAACCGTATTTATTCTGTAGAGAAAAGTAACTGTGACAACAGTTTGTACAAGGAATATGATGTCTGTTTACATGTTTGCACCAGTAAACTCATGGGGAAAAACAGATTTATGAAGCTCTGAGCAAATAGACCAGTCAAAGAATACCACCCTGGACCCTGAAACCAGAGGCACTGTAATAGAAACACTATGACCATTAAGCAAGAACCTCAAAAACTCACACTGATCTTGAATCCCTAGCCAACGAAATACACTTTTTTTTTTTTTGGTTTATCGAGACAGGGTTTCTCTGTGGCTTTGGAGGCTGTCCTGGAACTAACTCTTGTAGACCAGGCTGGTCTCGAACTCACAGTGATCCGCCTGCCTCTGCCTCCCGAGTGCTGGGATTAAAGGCGTGCGCCACCAACGCCCAGCAGAAATATACTTTTTAACTGAAATCAGGGTCATTGAAAGAAACACCTCTTCTATGACACAAGAGTCAAAGTTTACAAAAGAGACAGTGAAAGAAATAGACTCTGTCCTTAAAGCAGAGCAAAAGAAACTCACTCTATCTTTGACCAATTAAGGATTAACCTAAAAAATCCCTGAGCTCAGCCGGGTGGTGTTGGCACACGACTTTAATCCCAGCACTCGGGAGGCAGAGGCAGGCAGATCTCAGTGAGTTCGAGCCTGGGCTGGACCGACAGCCTCCAAAACAATACAGAGAAACCCTGTCTTGTAAAAACCAAAAAAAAATCCCTGAGCTCAAAATCAGCCAGTCCCTGAGCACAAAATCCAGGCATTTCGAGACCAGCCTGGACTACCAAGGGAGTTCCAGGACAGCCTCCAAAGCCACAGAGAAACCCTGTCTCGAAAACACAAAACAAAACAAAAAAGAAAAAGAAAAAAACCCAGGCATTGTCTAAGCATGTTCCAGCTCAGGGATTGAAAAGCAGTCAATCCCAAATAGAAATCTTCTCCTGGGTAAAACTGTCCCTAAAAAGCCCTTTATAAGCTCTGTGGCTTTTCAGTTGGCAGTTGCTGTCACATCAGGTCCAGTAGAATCTGTGTTACAAGTTCCACAGTCTGAGGCGATAACTTAAAAAGAGGGAGATCTCCTGGAACTGGTTGTGAAATTCTCTGTTGGAAAAAAAATGGGCCCTGGTTCTTGTTTCAATTTCTGTTTATTCTTCTATTCCTTTTTCATATTAAATGATCCTAAAAGCCTGTATTGACATATTAAACAAAAGAAATAGACAAGAAACCATACCCTGAGATGGGGTAAGTAGCCATAGCATCTTCTCTGTAAAAATGGGTGCTTTCCAAATCATTCATATCATGACATAAGTGCAAACAGTAAAAAATTTCCATGAATATAATTTTATATGGCTGCACAGTTGTTATTGTGAGTGGCCTTATGTTTATGGTAAAGAAAACTTACATTTAATTTATGTAAATTAGCAATGAGCTTGCTTCACATGGTAAAGAAGGTTTTTAATAAAAAAAAGAGTTACAATGGCACCACATTTTAAATAAACTTCGTTCAAGAACTAGGTAGTTGATGTTAAACAGTAACTGTCCATAAATATTCAGTAACTTGATTTAAGAAATATGTGGTTATCCTTAACCATGTACAATTTTGTATTTTGACTAACCCTGGACAATCTTATGTTTGGGATTTCTGCATTACTGTACCAAGTAACAACAATGTCATCTGTTTGGGTTTGCTTCAAAAAACACCCCCTTACATTGAAACTGTTTAAAAAATCATGCTTGAGAACTGCAAATTAAATTCAGATTCTATCTGCATCTGTGTTTGCTTGTTACCACCAATTACTTACCCACCTAATTCGAGGACCCTCATCCCATTGAGCTCCCATACTCAGCTGATGTTAGTCCATGGCAGCTGGAGACCTCATTGTGGTGTTCAATATAGGTACACTTTCTCTTGCCATTTTTCTTTTTTTCCTAAAAAATACATTTCCAGGGTAGGATATGACCTCTCCAGGGTGCTGCACATTTTTCGATATTGAAGATGGTAAGAACGTAAGCATCACAGGGTATTCACAGTCCAAGGACAGAAGCCCCACCTCTCCCAGCTGGCCCAGCACTTCTGCCAAGGCTCCGCCCAACTCACCGAGTGACTCCGCCCCTACCTTGACCCCGCCCCAGCCCCTCACCCGCTGCCTACAGCCTGGGGCCGCGCCCATGCCCGTGACGTCATAGGTTACCCAGGTGTCAGGGGTCAGCACCCGACCCGGGGAACAGGATCCAGGCAGGCATGGCGCCCAGCGAGGAAGACGCTGGTGTTGGTCACGTGACACATACGGGAAGTGAGTGACCCCATGACGTCACCGCCCCGCCCAGCCCACACGCCACCTGGAAGGAGCCACAAACTCTCATGTTCCCGCCCCCACCAAGTCAATCATCGCCGGCTCCGCCCACAGAGGGTGGGGACACGGGTCGGTGACGTCACTGCTGGAGCCCCGCCCCCTCCCGCAGACGGCCCTGCCACTTCCGTGAAAGCCCCGATCTTGGCGCGGCAGTCTTCTATCACCGCTAGCGTGTGACGTCATCGCGCCACCCCGCGGGCTCCGCCCACCGCCGCCTCAGGCTCCGCCCACCTCACGTAGCTGCCAGGAAGCTGACCTTAGTAGTTGGCCACGCCCCCTGAGTGGTCACGCTGGAGTCCAGGCCGCCCAGTCCCACCCCGGTCCCTGAGGCCACGCCCATTCTTCCCCGAGGCCCCGCCCCTCGCCTCCAAGCTCCTGCCCCTCACCAGGCTCGGGGTCCTGTGGGCCCATTTATACTATTATGGGTTATGCAACTTCCTGCGGGGCGGGGGGGAGGGGACCTGCTGGAGGAAGGGGTGAAGTCAGCGGCCAGGGCACCATGGCGGGGCTGGGTGTCCATCTGTTGTCGCCCGGGAGGGACTTCCCAGATGCTCATGTCAATCAGAGGGAGGGACTGCCTGAAGGCTCAGGTCAATCAGACGGAAAGAGGGAGGGACTTCTGCGACCAGCACGGAGGCTGGAATCCCGGAGGGGCTTCGGCTTTTCCGTCAATCAGCCGCGGAAGGGAGGGACTTCCGCATCTCCCCTGTCTGTCTAAGGGGCGAAGGCGGGACTTCCGGGACCAGAAACTGAGGCGGGAATCACTGAGAGCCTTTGATTTCCTGGTGATCCGCGGCAACTGTCAATCAGCCCCAGAGGGGAGGGACTTCCGTGTGATCTCCCAGCTTCCTGTCCATCACTGGCAGAGAGGCTCCAGTCTGTCAAAGGGAAGCAGGTGGGACTTCCTGGACCAGAGACTGCAGGCCTGGTTCCTCTCATGAATATGCAAATGAGAGCCCAGATCTGTTTTCGCTCATTAATATGCAAATGAGCATAAATGTGTCCTCCCCCATGCTCCTTCACTTCCTCCTGACAGGGAATGGGGCGGGGCCAGACAGGAAGTGGGGTGGTGGGGTGACGTTGTCAGGTGACTGTAGGGCGTGGTGCCGTCAGGTGACGTCGTGGCTGTTGCTCGCCGTGCGGGCCCCGCACCTGCCATGGGAACCCGTGACCCCGCCCGGGCCACGCCCCACGAGAATCCACAGAGGAAAATGCGGGTTTTCTCCCATTATTTGTTTTATGTAAATCAGGGGCGGGGCCAGACTCACAGGGGCGGAGTCATAGGGACATGGGCGGGGCCCGAGTCGCTGAGGGCGGAGTCACAGAGACATGGGCGGGGCCTGGAGAGAGGGTGGTGTCACAGGATCGGGGAGAGTCCACAGATGCAGGGGGAGGAGTCACAGAGCCTTTAAGGGAGGGGCCAGAGGCAGAGGGGCGGAGTCTAGGGTTGCGGGGCGGGGCCACGGACACAGGAGGCAGGAAGCAGTCATAGGGGCGGAGTCACAGGGAGGCAACCAAGGACACAGGGAGGTATAGCCTGGCCTCACTTCAGCTTCACTAATTCACCCCAGGTCATTCATTCGTTCATCCCCAGCTCCATCTACACTAAACAACCCCTACTGTTATTAGTGTTACTAGTGTTATTCTTATTATTGTTATTCGTTATTACTATTATTTCATTATTAATTTTATTATTAATTATCGTTAATGTTTTTTTGTTTTTTTTTTTGTTTTTTTGAGACAAAACTAAAGTTTTGTGCCACCACCTCTTGGTGGAAATAAAACATTTGTAAGACAGCGTTTCTCTGTATTGTTTTGGAGGCTGTCGTGGAACTCACTCTGTAGACCAGGCTGGCCAAGAACTCATAGAGATCCTCCTGCCTCTGCCTCCCAAGTGATGGGATTCAAGGTGTGTGCCACCAATGCTATGCTGAAGATCTGGTTTCTAGAAGTTCTGGACATTACCTTCTGATGGGGGACATCCTGCGTGTATGTTGTCTATCGGTTAACTGAGTAAAGCACTCTTGGTCAATAAGGAAGCAAAAAAACAAACAAAAGAAAAATCTGGACTGTGTGGGCTAGGATGAACCATGAGCCAGATTGAGATTCTGTTAGTCCCTGTGTTGACTTGAGCAGGGGCCCTTGGCCTCTGAGCTTTGTTGAATGTGGATTCCCTAGTGAGAGGGAGGATCTGACATCCTGGGAGACTATGAGCTGGTGATATCACTGTCCGTGTGCACACATAGGGTTTGCTTTTTTGTACAGCAGGAAGACAGATTTGGAAACAGAAGGTCTGCTTTCTTTTTCTTTCTTTTTTTTCTAGACAGGGTTTCTCTGTATTGTTTCGGAGATTGTCCCGGAACTCTCCCTGTAGATCAGGCTGGCCTAAAACTCACAGAGATCCTCCTGTCTCTGCCTCCCCAGTGCTGGTATTAAAGGTGTGTGCCACCAACACCCGCCTGAAGATCTAGTTTCTAGAAGTTCTGGATATTACATTCCAATGGGGGACATCCTGTGTGTATATTGTCTATCAGTTAATTGAATAAAGCACTGTTGAACAATAGAGAAGCAAGACAGGTGGCACTAGGAGTCAAGGAGGACTCTGGGAAAGAGAAGCACAGGGAGTCACCATGTAGGATGTGGGAGAAGTCAAAAGTCCAGTAAGAGACTTGGAAATACTCAGATTAGCAATGATGGGCTAAATACTTAAGCCAGAGCAAGACGGTGAGAAACCAAGCAAATAGCCAACAGCTTCATAATTAATATTGCATCCTTCTTATCATTTGGGGCCTCAGACAGCTCAGTCGCAGGGTCCAAGCGGCTGGTGGGAAGACAACATGTTACAACATTCCACTGTCAGGTTTGCTTTACAAATGTCAAAGATAGTTTACAAACTGAGACAAGAGGGGATGGCATCACCCTTCAGCAATAAGGGATTAGAACGCATTTTCTAATTTCTGCTACAGACAGGCACCATGGTGAGATTCAGTGAAGCTCACTCCCAGGGTACAAAGGGATTTTATGAGCTGTAGAGGTGTTTCAGGTCAGCATAGTATTTTGCATATGAATAGGGAGGATGCCTTGTTCCAGGCCTGTTCTTTGAGATCAGGATGGGCCTCATGTGTGGTTGTAAATCAGGGGTGGATCATTTGTAATAGTTTGGAGGTAATTTTTCTGGACTCTGCCTTCCACACCAGACAAAGACCATTTCTATATCAGCAGAGATATGCATTTCTATAGCACTTGCTATAGATAAATCCAACAGTGTTATTCACTGTTCTATATGTGAACAGGAATGGTGGCATTAACCTCTCCATGTATGTAGAAAGTGGATTTATTAGCATGTATCACAGGCTCTGGCCCAGGTAGTTCAACAATGGCTGCCTACCAATGGAAATTTGAAGAGTCCAGTAGTTCTTTAGCTCATCAGGCTGGATGTCTCATCTGGTCTTCATTGTGTACCAAAATTCCAAAGACATAGGCTCTAATGCTAGTAAAGGAATGAACTTGGTAGTCAGAGCTAGGGTAAGCAGCCAAAGAGAGAGAGCTTCCTCCTTCAATATCTTTTATATATGCAGGCTACCACCAAATGGTGTGATCCATACTAAAGGTAGATCTTATTCTTTCCTTATGTGTTTTGTTTTATTGGTTTTTGTTTTTGTTTGGTATGTGTGTGTTTGTTTGGGTGTGTGTTTATGTGTGTCTGTTTTCTTTTTTTTCTCACAGTTTCTTGGTTTATTCTTGAGATGCCAATTTTGCCCTGTGACCTGGGAAAGAAGGATGCATACTGAGTTAAGGGATGGTAGAGATCCTTCTGGAATCTCTCATCATATCCCAGACTGTCCCGCGCTACCGTCTCGCCAGCAAGAACGACGCAGAACACTCGGATCCTTCTGCAGTAAAGCTTTAATGCATCTTGAGAGATAGATGATCAGCTTCTTAGAGGGAGACCCCAAGCTAAGAAACCCAGCCCCTTATATAAGCCTAGGAGCTCCGAGTGAGACGTGTAGAGCCGGGATTGGTGGTTTGCACATCACCCCAGATGACGCCACGGGAGAGGCACAGCTTAAACGGTTAACTCCAACTGACAGCAGATGTCAGCGCCATCTTCTAACGGCAATAGCGATAGCGAGGGCAGCTCCTCACACCAGACTTCCTTCCGAAGGAAGCAGATTAAATAGACCATTCATTCCCTTTTCATACAGTTCCCAGTTATGAACAGGCTAGCACCATATAGGATCCTGATTTGTGCTTGGGGACTCGGGAGTGGCCGAGTGGAGAAGAAGAGTATGCAGAGCTGGGTCAAGGAAGCAGCAGGAAGGCACATCTTGGAATGGAAGGCCCACTTGAATCTTGCTTTATCTGGTACTCCAGGAAGGCGTAAGAGGGAAGGGTCCCAGCCAGGGATCAGGAGGCATCCAGTCCTTCACTATGGGAAGGGGTAGCACCAATAGGTACGGAGGGCACTGATGGCGGGGAGGAGGCATGTGCGGGGATTTTCATCAGTTCTGAGTTATAAGCTCCTTGCATAGAAGTCTCGGGGAGGCAGTGGGCGGTTGGATGGGGAAGAGAAGGAGCCAGCATACCGTGGGCTGTTGCCTTGGGATGAACGGGAGGGAGCTGGGCTCTCCACTCTCATCCGTCCACACACAGGAGAAAGAACAGAGTCCCACAAGCCTGGATCCAGAGTTCCCGGTGAAAAATAGAATGGCCGCGAAGCCTGAGCACCAAGCAGCCCTACGCGGGCTCCCTTCAGCTTCCTTCCCATCTCAAAAGCTCAGTTGCTAAAGCAGATGGGACCAAGTTCAAACTCAAACTTCTGGTTCGTCTGACCAAAGTCAACGGCAGCCACATTCCACAGAGGCAGAAAGCCAGCACGAGAAGAGCTGAATTCAAAGAGGGTCCTCGCCTGTCCCTTCCGGAGCTGGCAGCCATCATGGGAGAACTTCACGGTAGTTGCTGTTGTCTGGTTGAAGGACAGCTCTTCCCAGTTGGTCCCTTGGAAGCGGATGGAGCGCCTGTGGTCACAAGCAGCTTCATTCAGCCAGGCCACTGAGTTCTGGCAGGAGTAAGTGAACCTCTGATGGGCTACACCACTCAACAGCTTCAGGAAGGTCAGTTGGACCACATTCACGGGGGAGCCATCAGCATCCACATAGGAGAACTTCTTCCCTCTGCGGAAAGTGCTGTACCAGTCTCCAGGCTTCTCTTTGGATAAAGAGGCCAGTTTCACCATCTCAAACTTCTTGTCCGGGTAGAGACAGGCCTCGCCTCCCACAGTGAAGTTGCAGAAAACCTTGAAGGCATCCCGTGAGGAGCCCTGATTGGGGTCAATCCAGTAGTCTCCATCGGTCAGGTGTGGGTGGTTATGGTGAAGCTCATGGCATATGAGGCTTGGGTGCTCGGCTGTGTCAGGAGGTCGTCGTAGCTGCTCCAGCTCCAAGCTCAGTGAATCGAGTGAGGCCACCACCTCCTCCAGGCCACCTTCCGGGGTGTCCAGCACTGAGCGGTGCCTTCGCAGACCATGCGGCCTAGCAGGGGGTTCGGGGGGACAGGAGGACCCGCTGGTCCAGTGTCTCCACGAGGACCAATAGATCCCGGGGACCCCTTGGATCCCTTCTGCCCCAGAGGGCCCACCACACCTGGGGGACCAGGGTGACCTAATGAACCAGCCGGACCAGGAAGACCGGCGTCTCCCTGGGGCCCTGGAGGGCCCTGCGCTCTTGGCAACCCCTGATTGCCTTTCTCACCAGCCTCCCCCGGGGGACCAATAAGGCCTATTAGCCCAAGGTGGCCCTTGTCCCCCTTGAGGCCAGCATCTCCCTTCAGCCCTGGGAGGCCAGGGGGGCCCAGGGGCCCTGGAGGGCCTATCAGCCCAGGAGGTCCCAGGAGGCCTGGTTCACCCACAGGACCAGGGATCCCTGGGAGACCATCAGGCCCAAGCCATCCAGGGGGCCCTCGAGCCCCTGTGTGGCCTGTTCTGCCTGGGGTCCCATCAGGCCCAGCATCTCCATTGGCTCCTTTCTCTCCCTCTCTGCCTTCTGGTCTCATGCGGCCAGGGGAACCCCTCTTGCCAGGGAGTCCATGGGCACCATGTTCTCCTGAAGCTCCAGGTGGCCCCGGACCCCCAATGTCACCAGGATCTCCCATCTCTCCTGGAGGGCCGTCCACACCCTGAACTCCAGGGTCTCCCGGCGGTCCTAGATCTCCAGAGAGTCCTGTGGGGCCCATTCTCCCCTTAGGCCCGTCTTCTCCAGGGCGTCCCTTCTTACCTGGAGGTCCAGCAGCCCCTGATGGACCCGAATCCCCCTTTTCACCTATTTCGCCTTTGGGTCTAGGAATGCCAGGAACTCCTGGGGGTCCAGCGGCTCCAGTATCCCCCGGGTCACCCTTTTCACCCACAGCACCAGTCTGCCCTACTCCTCCAGGCAGCCCTGGAGGGTCCTCTGATCCACTGGGCCCAGGGGGACCCCGAGGGCCTGGAGCTCTATGGGGACCCATGGATCTCAAGTCTCCAACCTTGCCCTTCTCCCCAGGAGGGCCTGGCAGCCCCTGCAGACCTGGAGGACTAATTACATCTACAAAGCCTCAGACTCCATCATCTCCCTTCTGCCCAAGAGGCCAGGGGATCCCCGGCGACCCTGAGGCCCATCAGCACCCAGGAGGCCTGGATGACCGGCTGGACCCCTTATCCCTGTTGGTCCGGGTGGGCCCGCATCTCCTTTACACCCTTTGCTTCCCTTGTGACCGGGCATCCCTACTTCCTCCTTGTCTCCTTCCTCACAAGAAGGCCCTGCAGCTCCAGGGGGTCCCTGAAGCCCTGGCAGCCCTAGGATACTATCTTTGCCAGTGGGACCAGGGGCACCCCGTTCTCCCAGAGACCCTTTCTCACCAGCAGGACCAATAGGGCCTTGTCCACCACTCTGGCCAGGAAGCTCAATGCCACCAGAAGGGCCTACAGGACCACGTTCACCTGGGGAGCCATTGGCCCCAACAGGACTGGGGGAACCTTGTCTCCCTTCAAACCAATGGCCCCTCCTTCCTGGGGGACCCCAGGGGTCCTAGTTCACCCTTGGTGCCTTCTTTGCCTTCTATGCCTGGAAGACCTTGTTCACCAGGAGGCCCAGGGGGCCCTGGGGGCCCCTCTCGCCCAGAGGCCCCATGTCCCCTACCTTCCCCCTGAGGACCAAGAACACCAGCTGGTCCAGGGGGCGGCTGTCTGACCTTGGAAGCCCAATTCTCCTCTTTGTCCAGGAAGCCCAGGAACTCCATCTTTCCCCTGAGGACCTGGGGGACCCTTTGGTCCAGGGAATCCTGGAGGACCTTGCAGACCAGGGAGACCCTTTACTCCAGGAACCCCAGGAGACCCATCTTGGCCCACATCAACCTTGGAACCAGGCTGGCCTGTGGTCCCTGGTTATCCCCGGTCTCCTCGACAGCCAGGCATACCACGTTCTCCTTCCTCCCTTGGCTGCCCTGCTTTGCCCCTTTCGCCCTTCTCCCCTAGGGGTCCCAGGGGTCCAGGAAATCCAACAGATGCTTAGGTCCTAGGTGTCCTGGGTAACCTGGGAGACCTGGCACTCCAAGCTTGCCCTTCTCTCCTGCTGCTCCTGGGAGACCCTCATCCCCAGCCAGTCCCTAAGGCCCCTTTTGTCCTTCTGGACCATCCTCTCCTCTGGGACCTGGGAGTCCTGCGTTTCCCCGGTCGCCTTTTGGTCCCTCATCACTCTTGAAGCCAGGAAAGCCATCCTCTCCCCTTTCTCCTTTCTCTCCTTGGAGGTCCTGGTTGCCAGAGGTACCCTTCACACCGCGAGGTCCAGGATAGGCCAGAGGGTCTGCTGATCCTGGTGGACCCTGGGCCCCCTTTTCTCCTGTAGGACCCTCATGGCCGGGGTGACCCAGGGGGCCCTCAGCTCCTGGGACACCTGGAATTCCGGGGTTTCCTGGGGGACGCTTTTCCCCAGGAGCACCAATGGGCCCCTGAGGGCCTGGAATTCCCTGGGAGCCATGGTTTCCTTGCTGTCCTGGGGGACCTGTTTCTTCAGGAGGGCCCACGTTGCCTTTGCCACCTGGCACACCATCACTTCCGGTCACACCCGGGCATCCCAGGGGTCCAGGGAGGCCTCTGGGGCCAATCAGACCTCAGGGACCAGGCTCTCCAGCCTGGCCAGTGGGCCCTGCAGGTCCTTGCAGGCCCTTCTCCCCATCCTCTCCTGGGGAGCCAGGTTGCCCTACATGTCCAAAGTCACCCCTCTGGCACTTCTCACCAGGCAGCCCTGGAAGGCCATCAAAGCCCCAGTCACCCTTAGGTCCTGTGTCTCCGGGGAGCCCCGGAGCCCCATCTGCTCCAGCTCGGCCTGTTTTGACTTCCTGGCTGGGAGGCCCAGGAGTGCCCTGTAATCCTCGGGGACCCTGTGGCCTTGTTTCTCCTGATTCACCTTTCAGACCTGGGTATCCAGGAAGGCCCACAGGGCCTGGGCATCCAGTGAGCCCCACTGGGCCAGGGGACCCTTTCATGGAGAGCTGAGCCTGTTGCAGTATTGCCTGGGCCTGGACCTGCTGGAAGGAGACTGGGGGCCCTTTGGATGATGAACCACTCGCAAGATGGAATGGCATCATAATCACGTTGCCAGGAAGACCCAGACTCCATCAACACCTGGAATTCCTGGGAGGCCAGCAGGACCTGGTAGACTTCCGTCCCCAGGGATGCCTGGAGGGCCTGGATGGCCTGGAGGGCCTGAAGGACCAGATATTCCCTTTTGAGTAGAGACTATCCAACAACCTCCAGGCAATACTATAATTAACGCCCTCCATGAGCACTCAGGAGGCTGAGGCAGAAGGATCAAGAGGTTGATTCCAGTCTGGGCTACATAGTGAGATCAAGACCAGCCTGAGGTTTATAAAAGAAAAGGAAGGCAGGGAGAGAGAGAGAGAGAGAGAGAGAGAGAGAGAGAGAGAGAGAGAGAGAGAGAGAGAGAGAGAGACAACAGCTACATGAGTGCATGCGTGTGTGTGTTTTCTAGACAGGGTTTGTTTGTGTAGACTTGGAACTCATTCTGTGGATCTGGCTGGCTACAAACTCTGAAAATCTGACTGCCTCTGGCTCTTGAGTGCTGGGGTTAAACACAAGCACTGCCAACAAACAGTAAAGGTGGAATTCATCAACTTTTTCAATGCAGGGTTTCTATGTGTGGCTTTGGCTGTCCTGGAACACATTTTGCCAGTCTGTCCTGGAGCTCACAAAGATCTGCCTGCCTCTGCAGGTGATGGAGAAGTGAGGTTGGTCTGCAATGTTGAAATGCTGGAACTTTGTCAAGCAGCAATGGTCACCATGTGGTCCCTGCCATTATTTCATAACATAGCTTCATGTGCTATGGATATGAATATAAGTAATTATTATTTGATATTCCCTGCTTATTTATGTCCCCATTATTTTCCAAAGGGGCACTTCATCTTGAAGTCCTGCCTTCAAAGGTGATTGTCTATAGATGAGTTATAATGTCATGGCAATGTGATTTATTAAAAATAAATAGTTTCTCTTAAATGTGTGTGTGTGAAATGTGATTACAAGTTTTTAGACCATGACAGTTATGTAGAGACCAGAAATCAGCATTGTGGGGTCTACTTTTGGCCTGCAACTAGTGAATCAGTATACCTGTAAAATTTTAATTTCCCTGTGAATCTCATTGTGGGAAAATACTTGGGTCTTCCAAGTGAGAATGCCTCTATGGAAAAACATTTACTTCATATCTGACCACCTTACAGGATAGACAGGAACTGACAACGTGGGAGTGTTTTAAAGATGGGGAAAACTCATTATTTTTCTTCATTATATAATTTAGCTTTGAATATAATGACCTTCTATCTAAGCCTGTTAGGACCCCAGGGATGGATTATTTACCCTATATTTTCTTTTTAGCTCCAAATTAGTCAAACTGAATAAATATGTTTTAATTTTTCATTAATTTTGTCATTTTCCCTTCTGTAATATTTTTTTCTCTTCTTTTTAAGAACAGTATTTCTATGACTCCCTGTCTGGCCTAGAATTCACACTTAAGACTAGGCTGTTTTACAAAATTAGAGAGATCTGTCCATCTTGACAGAAAATGTCTTACCACATTGATAACATTCATAGTGTTTCTTTCCAGTGTGTGCTCTTTTATGAGCTATGAGATTGATATGTTGTGAAAAAGCCTTACCACATTGATTATATTCATAAGGTTTCCCTCGTATATGTTTGCTTATGTCTTTTAAGCTCACTACAAGTTGCAAAGCTTTACCACATTGATTAAATTTGTAAGGTCTCTATCCAGTATGTCTTCTTGTATGTATTTGGAGAGTACTGACATGTGCAAAAGGTTTACCATAGTTTGTGTTCTTTTATGTCTTTGAAGCTCACCATGACTTTCAAACACATTATCACACTGATTACATTCATGGGTTTTCTCTCCTGTATGTGTTCTTTTATGGAGACAGAGATAGCTGTGACATGCAAAGACTTCACCATACTGAAGACTTTCATATGGTTTCTCTCCAGTATGATTTTTCTTATGCTTTGAAGATGCCTATAACACACAATATTTATTAACACATTGATTGTATTCACTGGGTTCTGTCCCATATGACTTTTAAAACCTTTGCCGTATAAATTATAATGCTGAAACTTAGTTTCTTTATAAATTGATTTGATGATTTGGCCTAATTGAAAAGAGGAATGAGACCTTAAGTTTTAGATTCATGATGCTTCCCTTCATGAGGGGTTGTTTTATGGCTTAGCAGATACCTGTGAGAGTAAGCGCCTTTCTTTCATGGCCCATATTTATGGCTTTTTAATGAGATTTCTCACATATTTGAAAAGAACTGGAGGAACTCAGAGCTTTGCCATACATATGCATTCATAAATTTCCCTATAGTGTGGGTCATAGTACACTGGCAAAATATACCATGACAAATGGAAGTATTCATACAATGAAATTCTCATAAGGGTTTTCCCTAGTATAAGTTTGTTGATGTCTTTCTAATGATGCTGTAAAACCAACTAATTGTAAACTTGTATCATCTTCAACAAATTTACTGAAAGTGGGGACTATTAAAGAAATATCTTTTGGCCGGGCATTGGTAGCACACGCCTTTAATCCCAGCACTCGGGAGGCAGAGGCAGGCAGATCTCTGTGAGTTTGAGGCCAGCCTGTTCTACAAGAGCTAGTTCCAGGACAGCCTCCAAAGCCACAGAGAAACCCTGTCTCGAAAAACCAAAAAAAATATCTTTCATATCTCCTGAGAGCCAGAAAGAGAGAAAGCAGGAGAGAGAGAGAAAGAGAGGTACATTGCTTCTTTCCACATTCTAGGTTAACATGGCTTGTATGTATAGTGACATAGATATCCTCATTTTACTTAGTTTTTTGTGACAAGATTTCTCTGTGTAGCTTTGGAGCCTCTCCTGGAATTAACTTGGTAGACCATGTTGGCATCCAACTCACAGACATCCACCTGCCACTGCCTACTGAGTCATGGACTAAAGATGTGCCCTGCCACCACCCAACTCTATATGATATTTTCATTAAAGGAAGAATAACAAATAAAACCTTTCCACATTGCATTTACACATTTTGACTTTCTTTTACTCAGACGTATTCTTTGGGTGTTTTAACCTTCTTGACTCACATAAACTGTCCCTTTCAATGACACAGAAATGACCATTCCACAATATTTTAGGTCCCTGACAAGACACCAACTTTCCAGTAGAAGCCTGTCTCCTTGGTAAGCTCATGGAATTTTCTGAAGCCTGGGTTTTCTCATTCTCCAAGCTCTGCATGCCCAGTGTGGCCTGCTCATGCTCCAACTTCAGCTTTTTATAGAAAGGATTTGAACTGTGATAAGGCCTGGAACAACCACCATAAACTCCATGAATACAGGCCTCCAAGGAACAAAAAAAATATCACCACATTTTCTTTTCTATCTAAAATAAAAAAGGTTACAAGTGATATAAGAAAAAGTATATACAATAAGTATAGTAACTATATACAATATTCAAGGCAATAAATGCATCAACAATGTCTAGCTCATCAGCATTTGACTACCTCATAAAAAATACTCCCCTCTCTTTCCTATTTTGCTTTGTCCAAAATGTTGTACCTAATTCTAACTTGCATTGTCAAAAATATCATTTTTGTTCTCTCAACCTTATACACTTTACATTTCTTAAGTGAATTTTTGGTCTGAATGTGATATCAAGAAGGAAATAATATTACCTGAGTAAGCAGGAAGTGTAAGCAACAGACTACCAAAAATTGTGAGAAATGACAGAAACTGCTGGCTGCCTGGACAGTTACCCAAGTGTCCTCTGTAACATTTGGTCATTCACCTTTGGCCTACCGGCCTAGCATATTTGACACACTTTTCTTTGAGGCAGTGTTTTTGAAGGACTGTCCCACCTTGTCTAAAGAAGGTTGACATTCACTCTCTATTGTGTCCTGCTGGCCCAATTTGGATAACACACTGTCAGCAGTTGAGGCAAGAGCACTTTCTTGCCCAGTGGCTTACTTTTGCTATAAAGGAAATAAAGCACATGTGGAGTTTCTTTAATGCCCATCATCTGCTCTGACATAGATTGGTGCTGCCAGGATCAGATGTGTCCCATTTTCAGTAAAACAACAACAAAACAAACTGTGTAGTCAGGCAGTAGTGGTGTACAAACATAACTCTTAGAAATCCATCAAGTTAGGATGCTACTGGAATAAGATTTCTCCATTCAGAAGGTGATGCTAAATTTCATTCAGCACTTTACATTTATTTATTTTATGTGCATTGATACTTTTTTCCTGCATGTATAGCACTGTGTGGTATCAGGTCCCCTAGAACTGTAGCTACAGACAGTTGTGACCACTGTGTGGGTGCTGAGAATTGAATCTAGGTCCTCTGGAAGAGCAGCCAATGTTCTTAGCTGCTGGAACATCTCTCCAGCCCCATCATTCAGTCCTTTAGCTACAATTGTAACTGGTAGCTTTACAACTGGAGACAGAGTTTACTTTCTCTTTCCTTGGTGATTGGACCTTTGATGATGGCTTTTCCTTTTTAAACTTTAATAAGTTTCCAAAATGAATGCCTGTAAGATTAAATTAATAAACAAGTAGTTTTACACTAAGTAACAACTATCTATCAACTTGACAAACAAGTAGCCAAATTTAGCCATGTATCTAATGACTCTTATTATTTTAGAAATTTTTCATCAGAAACAACACCCAACCCTATGATTCACTGTCTCCCTTATTCTTTAGCTTTATGTAATAGAAAATGATAGTTTCTGCAAATTTATGTATTGTGATATTAAAGTATTTGTTAAGTGTATTCTGATGTGTAGTTAGAGTATAAATTCAAAATTAGTACAGAAATTTATTTGAGTGGAAATCCCACAGTATTAGTCAGGTTTCTCTAGAGTCACAGAAATTAAGAATAGAATCTCTTTCTACATCTATCATCTATCTGTCTATCATCTATCTGTCATCTATCTATATCTATCAGCTATCATCTATCTTTATCCATCTATCATTTATCTATATCTGTCTCTGTCTACCATCTGTCTATCTATATCTATCATCTCATTTGTCATTGTTCTATCTAATTCTATCTATCATCTATCTATCCATCTATCTGTATATCTATCTCTATGTATCTTTATCTGTCTGTCTATATTGCCTATGTATATATCTATCTATCAATATCTATCTATCATTTATTTATCTCTATCATCTATCTAAATGTATCTGTCTGTATTTACCTATGTCTATCATCTATCTATCTGCATCTATCTATATATCTTTATAATCTATCTACAACCTATCATCTATCTTTCTATATCTACCTATGTCTACCTGTCTATCTAATTATCTATCTATATCTCTTATATATCTGTTTATCATCTATCTATCATCTATCCTCAATCTGGCTATCTATCTACCATCTGTCTGTCTGTCTATCTATCTATCTATTTACATAAGTGTATATGGGGATTTATTGGAATGCCTTGTAGGCTGCAGTCCAAAAATAGCATGCAGTGAATGGAAAGTTGAAGAATCTAGAGTTTCTCAGTCCCACAATCTTTGTGTCTCAGATTATTATTTTTTTTAAATGATGAAATCCCAAAAAAGTAGGCTTCAATGCCTGTGAAGGAATGGGAAAGCTAACAGTGAACTAACACTACCTTCCTTCTTCTTTGTCCTTCCAGCATAAGGTGTGACTTAGATAAAAGGTGTTCCTTACTGACTCAAGGTCTGGATTAAGGGGGAGTGTCACCCATCCTCAGGATCTGCATTAAAAGCATGTTATCTTCTTGCCTCAAGGTTCAGATCACAACTCTTCCTTACATTTCTGAATTATATTCATACCAGATATAGTCAAGTCAACAACCAAGAATAGCCATGACAATCCACCCCTTGTCAACTTGACACACAATCATATCAACTTATGTCATGATTAATTTACAAATGAGAAACAATATCCAAGTCATAATTATGCCTAAGCATAATATAACTATCCCACATACAATCGCAAATGTATTATATATTTAGAATAGTGGCCAAGTGTGTTGGGGGACCAAATGTACATCTGATAGCCATTGATATTATCCAAATTGATGTTACCACATATAGTGAGGAAATTGAAAGAAAATACTGTTGCAATTTAAGAATGTATCATGTGAGAGAAAGATGCCATGTGATTTTTATTGAGGTAAAGGAATGGGAAAAGGGGTAAGGAGGGAGGGAGACTGGCCTCTGGGGATAGGAAAGGTAGAAGAGAAGAGAGAGACAAGGAAAGAGAGAGGGGAAACAGAGAGAGAAATAGAAAGACAGAGAATAGAAGGAGGGAGAGAAAGAGAGAGAGAGAGAGAGAGCAGACAGGGGGAGAGAGAATTGGAGAGGTACAAGGTGGTCAGGTCCCTTTTATTTTATTGTATTGTTATTTTATTTTTTTAAAGTTTTTTATTTAAATTAGAAAAAAGTCAGCTCCATATGTCAATCCCAGGTCCCTCTCCCTACCCTCCTCCCCTGCCCCCACCAGCCCCTGATCCCATCTTCCCTATGCTCCCAGGGAGGGTGAGGCATATCAATGGGGGCAGGACCCAGGACCTCTTGCATGCATCCAGGTTGGAGCACATCCCTCCTGATGGAGTGGGCTCCCAGAGTCCATTTGTACACCAGGGATAAATACTGATCTACTAACACAGGCACCATTCATGGCCGAGGAGTTAGGGCCCTGTAAAAAGGCAACATAGTTGATGTGCACAGGTGGTGCTCTTAGTGGTTGCAGCTGAGGTCGTATCCTGTCAGAATTCCAAGGACAAGTCCGTACAGATGCCTGAATGCTACGACATACAGATATCTGTCCGAATACATCATTCACAAAATACAACATTAGCACTCACATCAGTTATAATTCTCATTTCTGCAACAAGTCATGTGGCCTTAGTTGGAATTTAGAGCTACCTTCCTCTACTCCCCATTCTGTATTTTTTCCACCCTCTGCAAGCACCTCGGCAGGTCCTGGGCCATCCCCTAAACTCCAGTCCTTCAGGGCCCTGGTCCCAGCAATTGTTAGCTCAGGTATTTACCACCCCAATTCCCCTATTCCTTTTTTTTACTTTATAAATTATATTTAAATTAGAAACTATCTACTTTTCATATCATTCCCAGCCCCCTCTACATCCCATCCTCCCATGCCCCTCACCAAACCCTCAACCCATCACCTGTACACTCCCCAGGGATGGTGTGGTCTTCTGTGAGGAATCATCAAAATCTGTCAAGTCACTTGGGGCAGGGCCTAGGCCTTCCCCAGTGTATCTAGGCTGAGAGAGTATCCCTCCATGGCGAACAAGATCCCAAATTCTATTTATGCAGGAGTGGTAAATACTGGTTCTCACCATAAGAGTCCCCAGAAATCAGCCAGTGTTCCTAGCTCACACCTATGTTCAGGGGGCCTGGTTCTGTCCTATGCTGGTTCCCCAGCTGTCAGTCTGGGGTTCATGAGTTACCCCTTGTTCAGGTCAGCTGTCTCTGTGGGTTTCTCCAGTCCGGTCTTGACCATTTGCTCATCACTCCTCCCTCTGCAACTGGATTTCAGCTCAGTGTTTAGTTGTGGGTGTCTGCCTCTGCTTCCATGGTCTACTGGGTAAAGGCTCTAGGATGGGATTTAAGGTAGTCATCAATCTCATTATCAGGGAGGGGCATTTAAGGTAGCCTCTCCAGGGCTGTTAAGATTGTTAGTTTGGGTCATTCCTGTGGATCTCTGGACATTTCCCTAGTGCCAGATTTCTCTTTAAACCTGTAATGGCTCCCTCTATTATGGTCTCTCTTTTCTTGCTCTCCTCTATTCTTCCCCTGACTCAACCTTCCTGCTCCCTCATGTCCAACTCCCCCTCCTCTACTCCCCTTCTCTTTCTTCTACCTTCCTCTCCCCTCCCCCCCCACAAGCTCCCAATTTGCTCAGGAGCCCTTGTCCCTTTCCTCTTCTCTAGGGGTCAAAGGCTGGCATTTTAATTACTGAGTCTGAACTAAGGTGACTCCAGGAGAGGGCCTGCCCTTGTCACCCTGAGGGCTGGGATTGGATCAGTGCCTCCAAACACCACCTGGACCCGCAGCAGCCTCTCTCCACCCACACCTCCCTGTTATGGCAGAAGGTTAACCCAAGCTGCATTCTCTGCCTCCTCAAGGAACTGATGCCTGAAATCTATAGGATGGCAGCTAAGCAAATATTTCTCCAACCCTTACCTCCTGCTGAATATGAGTCCCTAGTCCTGACTCATCCCTTCCCAAACCATCCCTTTCCAGTTGGAAGAAACCAGAATTAAACGGATGCCCCTGAACACAGGGAGTCTAGGTTATTTAGCTGGAAGCACTAGCTAGCAGCTTCTGTATCTATGCAGAGAGGTTGGAATATTTGTTTGCCCTATTTCAAACCCTGCCCTCAAGATGCCAATGATGGGCCTTCACCTGCTGGCACCTCAGTCCAGACTCCACCCCTAAAAAGCACACTATTGCTGGCTGCATGCACAGAGGGTTGGGGGGAGTGGGTGTTTTGGTGTTAAAACCTCAGGAATCACCTCTGGCATTCTGGTTTTCAGTTCCCCTGGGGACACACAGGAATTCTTTGCTCAGATTTCCACTGTGCTGTGTCTCCTCTGCTCAACTGGTCCTGTCATTCAGGTCTCACCAGCCAATCAGAGCCTCTAGTGGACCCCCTAGTCAGATGGGAGGGATCTGCTGGAGTCTACTGTGCAGTGTGTTTGGTTCTGTGTGCAAGACAGAAGGAAGGTGGAGACTCTGAGGAAACTCACTCTCCCTCTCTCTCTCCTCTCTATCTGTCCTCTGTCTCTCCTCTCGATGTCTCTCTCTCCTCCCTCTTGCCTCTCGCTCTGTCTCTCCACTGTCTTTCCTCTCTATGTCTCTCCTCTGTCTGTCCCTCCCCTCTCACCCTCTCTGTCTCTCTCTCCTATCTGTCTGTATCTCTCCTCTCTTTCTCTCTCTTCCTCTCTCTCCCTTCTCCCTCTCTCTTTCTCTTCTCTCCCTCTTTGCCTCTCTCTCTCTCGCCCCTGTCTCCTCTTTGTCTTTCTCTCTCTTGCCCTCTCCTCTCTCTCCTGTCCATCTCTATCTCTCCCTCTCTGTCACTCTTTCTGTCTCCTCTCTCTCCCCTCTCTGCCTCTCGTGCTCTCCATTCTCTCCCTATCTCCCTCTCTCTCTACCTTCTCCCTCTCCTCCCTCTGTCTCTCTTGGGTGTCAGAAAGACAGAGATTGCATCTTCTGGAGCAGTAATGCCTCAATGGATCTTTTTTTATTATTATCTTTGTAAAGTTGTTCCCCAATAAAACACACATTAATCATTTATCTTGGGTCTAGTGAACTCATTAACACCTGTCCTTACATGATAAAAACATTTTATTGAAAATGAACATGAGTATAAATTCTAAAGTCTCTACCAAATTGTTTATATGAATAGGGATTTCTCTCCTGTGACTTCTTCCCTGTTACCTTATATAAAGATGTTACAAAAAGGGGAAAAATATGAACGGATTTAGAGACACAGCTGAGAAAAATTATTACAAGTTCATTGCCAAAAAATAGTTCAGGGTTTCGAAAATATTCTGTAGTGTCTGCTACAGAAAAACTCGAGGGTCTACCCTTCTTGGGAACATGCATGGCCTGTCACAAACCCAAAACACTGACATCACATAATTAAATTCAATCAATTCTCCACCCAAACAGATTTTCACTGGTGAATGTTTTCTCTTGCACTCACTCATTCCTGTAGCCCAGGGGTTGAAACGTTTAAAGTCTTAACAGTTTCCCCTCATCATGCATTGGTTCATGGAACAGAAATCAAGCATTTAGGATTGAATTTAGAGAAATCAAGTTATGTTTTTTATGCAATTAAAGAAAAGCATGAAAACAAAAAGGGTTACCTTATCAGTGAATGCATAGGAATTTTTTCCATATGAGTTTGCAAGTGGAAACACAACAGAGACATCAAAACTCTTGAGCAGATTGTTGACACTTGTCACACATTTTTCCCTGCAGAATCATTTGTAACTAAATGTGTGGTCATTGAAGATCTTACCAAATCCTTAATACTAAGATTTCCTTCAGTATTAAAATTTTCAGGATCTCACAGATTATTGAGTTATGCAAAGTGAACAGCTTTACCACTCTGCTTACAATTAAGGGGTTTCTCTGCAGTGTGATTTCTTACAAAGGCTTTACCACACTAGTTTCATTCACAGGATCCATCTTGGGTATGTGTTCTTTTATGATATTGAAGACTCCTGACATGTGAATAGGCTTTCCCACATTGATTACATTCATAGAGTTTCTCTCCAGTGTGTGTTCTTTTATGATATTTATGACCACTGGTGTGTGAAAAGGCTTTACCACATTGACTGCATTCATATGGTTTCTGTCCAGTATGTGTTATTTTATGATATTGAAGACTGCTGATATGTGAATATGCTTTACCGCATTGATTACATACATAGGGTTTCTCTCCAGTGTGTGTTCTTTCATGATATTGAAGACTCTTGACATGTGAATTCATTACATCCATAGGGTCTCTTTCCTGTATGCATTCTTTCATGTGCTTTGAAACCACTGTCATGTGAAAAGGCTTCACCACAGTGATTAAAAGCATAGGGTTTCTCACCAGTATGTGTTCTTTTATGATATTTAAGACTACAGGCTTGTGAATAGGCTTTACCACATTGATTACATACATAGGGTTTCTCTCCCATGTGTGATCTTTTATGTCTTTGAAGATGACTCTGGCATGCAAAAGCCTTACCACACTGATTACATTCATAGGGTTTCTCTCCAACATGTGTTCTTTGATGTACTTGAAGATGACTGTTCTGTGAAAAAGCTTTACGACATTGATTGCAGTTGTAGGGTCTTTCTCCAGTGTGTGTTCTTTTATGTCTTTTAAGAACACTATGCCTTACAAAAGCTTTGCCACAATAATTACATACATAGGGTTTCTCTCCAGTGTGTGTTCTTATATGTCTTTTCAGAACACCACGACTTACAAAAGCTTTACCACAGTGATTACATGCATAGGATATCTCTCCAGTGTGTGTTCTTATATGACTTTTAAGATAACTATGACTTACAAATGCTTTACCACAGTGATTACATGAATAGAGTGTCTCTCCAGTGTGTGTTCTTTTATGTCTTTTAAGATCACCATGACTTACAAAAGCTTTACCACAGTGGTTACATTCATAAGGTTTCTCTCCAGTGTGTGTTCTTTGGTGTACTTTAAGGTGACTGAGCTGTGAAAAATTTTTACCACATTGTTTTCAGCTGTGGGGTTTGTCTTCAGTGTGTGTTCTTTTATGATATTGAAGACCACTGACATGAGAAAAAATCTTTATCACATTGATTGCATTCATAGGGTTTATCTCTAATATGTGTTGTTTCATGACTTATGAGACTGCTGTGTTGTGAAAAAGTTTTACCACATTGATTACGTTCATGGGCTGTCTCTCCAGGACCTGTTCTTTTATGGAGTTTGATACTACTGTGACATGCAAAGACTCCACCATTTTGAAGAACTTCATATGGTTTCCCTCCAGTATGAATGTTTTCATGTCTTTTAAGAGGTCTGTACCACACAAAGGTTTTAACACATTGAGTGTATTCACAGGGTTTTCTGTCCTGGATGGGTTCTTTCATTCCTGCAAAGATAATTGGCACATGTAAAAGCTTTACCACTTCCATTACACTGATGAACAGTGGTATCTACATATATTGAGTTTAAAAATTTGCCTATTTGCAAAGATGAATCAAATCTTAAGTTTTATATTCATGATGTCTCCATTCATGAGGGGTTGCTTTGTGGCTATGAAGATGCCTGTGACAGAGCATTAGAGCCTTTATTTCATGGCCTACATCTATGACATCTTATTTATATGAGATTTTTCACATATATGAGAAGAACAGGATGAACTCAGAGCTTTGGCCTACTTACTGCATTCATAAGTTTTCCTGTAATTTGAATTATGTTCAATTGGCTGAATGTACTAGGACAATTGAATGTATTCAATCATTCAAATACTCAGAGTGATTTTCTGCAATGTGTGTTCATTGATGTCTTCCCAAGGAAGTTGGTAATCCAATTAACTGTAATCTTGTATTATATTTAACACAGTTACTCTAGGTTGCAAGCTAGTAAATAACATTCATATTTTAGTTGCCCAGAGAGTGCGGGTGGCTACTTTGTGTCTTTCCATATTCTATGTTCACATAGCTTGTATTTAGAGTGATACATGATATTCTTTTTATTTTCACAATTTTTTGAGACAGATTTTCCTTGTGTAGCTTTGAATTCTGTCCTAGAGCTTACTCTGTAGACCAGGCTGGCCTTCAACTCACTGAGATCCAGCCACCTATACCTCCACTGTGGTGGTATTAAAGGTATGCACTACCACTGCCCCACTAAACAGTATACACTTACTAAAGCAAGAAAAACAAATAAAATGTTTGCACATTCATTCCCACAATTTGGCTTTCTTTTCCTTAGAGACAAGTCATATTAGGATTAAGGTTCCTCCAAAACCACCTTCTGAACTCTCATAATCTGATCCTTTCAATATACTTAGCAAAGTCCCAAACATATGATTAATGATAGCTTCACTATAGAATTTTTTTCTTAAAAGTTCTTGGACATAAACATGTCACCTATTCAACTTGTATACTGTTTAATATATCTGAGTGGTATGAAACTAAAAGGATTATCATTTCTACATCACAGATCTCAATGGGGTGTAATACAAATTTGCATAAGTTTGCACATGAAAATTACCTTATATTTCTTCTAGAACTATCACAATGTGCTTCAATATTATGGTCTTCCCACTTGTAGCCTAACATACAACATCAGAAAAAACATGAAATGCCAAAGGAAATTGCATCAAATTTAAGTTAATATCGCCAATGAATATTAGAACTATGTCTTATTCACCTGTTTCCCCTTTCTCAATCAAAATTACAGAAGAGCATCTATAACAAAGAAACAGACTTCCACTTATTTTAAACCATGAAGGAGCCAGGCATTGGTGGCACACGCCTTTAATCCCAGCACTTGGGAGGCAGAGACAGGCAGATCTCTGTGAGTTTGAGACCAGCCTGGTCTACAGAGTGAGTTCCAGGACAGTCTCCAAAACAATACAGAGAAACCTTGTCTCAAAAAACCAAAAAAAAAACATGAAGGAAAATTTAGTCTCATCTATGGCAGAGAGATTCCTGTAGGTCTCCAGCATCACATCCTTGTAGAGAATTTTCTGGGAAGGATTCAGCAAAGCCCACTCTTCCTGAGTGAAGCTGATGTGCACATCATCATAGGTTACTGTGTCCTAAAACAACCCACAAATGTGTAAAACAGGAAGTGTGATACTCACATATATGTATAAATCACACACACACACACACACATACACACACACACACACACACATATATCTCATTGATTGATTTCAAATAATTCTGGTGCTTCCCACACTCATTCCATGACATGGACATTAAAATGTCTTCCCCCAGCAACTCTAGCTGGAAACAGACTAGGAGGTTCCCATGCAATATTTCTTGGCCCTTTAAGTAGCATTTAGACTTGAGAAAGAAATCCCAGTCAACATACATAAAGGGAGAGTCAAGCCAGCAGACTAACACTACTGAGAACACATCCGAGAAATTGTACGACAGAGCCAGCCTATGACAGAAATACCCCAGTCTCTCATTCTAACCTCTGTCTTTTATAGTTTTTTATTACTATGAACAGACACCAATGAAAAAAACTTTTATTTGAGGTGTCTCACTTAAAATTTCATAAGTTCACTTAATCATCATCATAGGAAGGGTCATGGCAGCTAGCAGGCAGATGTGGAACTGAAGGTGTTGAGTCTTTACATCCTGGGGAAGGGAGGATTTGCTTAAGCTGTGTCTTATTCTAAGTCAGCTTCTAAAGAGGAATCACTTCTTTTGGGGTTTTTTTTGAGTAGGGTCTCTCTGTGACTTTGGAGCCTGTTCTTGAACTCACTCTTGTAAACCAGTCTGGCCTCAAACTCACAGAGATCCACCTGCTTCTGCCTCCCAAGTGCTGGGATTAAAGACGTGCACCACCAATGCCTGGCTGAGGAATAGCTTCTTGTATATGACTTCATGGGGTAAATGGACCAAAAGAGGAAACTTCTAGGAAGTCATCAGAAGTTATCACACATTGGAACAAACTCAGGATGTCACTCAAATGATGCTGCACAATAGGACACCAGGTAACAACTATTTGAAACATAAAACACTGCTGTTTTAAGGATTTGCCTGATCAACCAAGGATTTCATTTAGACCCTCAGGCAGGGAGGAGGATCATTCCTGGGAGAGCTACTGACAGCCTGGGGCCTAGGTCTTTTGTTCTTTCCTTAAGGGCCTGATGTGTTGATAATTAAACAGAGAGCCAGCTGGGCATTGGTGGCACATGCCTGTAATCCCAGTACACAGGAGGCAGAAGCAGACAGATTTCTGTGAGTTAGAGATCAGCCTGATCTACAAGAGCTTGTTTCAGGATAGCCTCCAAAGCCATAGAGAAACCCTGACTCATTAAGAAAATAAATTAAAAAAAAAGCAGCCCTGTTCTGTGATGTAGGAATGGGCTTTGGGGCTGTTTGTAAATCAGAGGTTTCTCACTTATGATGGTTTAGAGCCAAATTTCTGGTTAATCATGGAGATCAAATTCATATTGTAGCATCCTAATCTCTAACAAACCTGTTTAGCATAGTAATTATCCTTGGGTTATTTTAGAGTCAGCACTTCCTCAGGTAAATTCTATTTTTTAGGTTTTACTATTACCTAAAAATTGGTAAATCCTTTATTTCAACAATTCTACTCTCCAACATCACAGTTTAATAGTGGAGTGCAATCCAACACGAGAATGCCACTATAGATGCCTTTAATGTCCCATGTTTTAATCCCTACACTGGGGAGGCAGAATCAGTCACATCTCCATGAGTTTGGGACTAGCCTTCTCTACAGAGCAACTTGCAGATCTGACTCCAAAGCTACACAGAGAAATCCTGTCTCAAAAAACAAACAAACAAAAATAACAAAAATAGGGCCTTGAGAGATGGCTTATCGATTAAGAGCACTGACTGCTCTTCCAGAGGTCATGAGTTCAATTCCCACAATCCACATGGTGGCTCACAACCATATACAATGAGATATTTCGTGTTCTTCTGGTGTGCAGACATAAATGCAGGAAGGATGTTGTATTCATAATAAATAAATAAATCATTATATATATATATATATATGAAAGAGATGGGCATTGGTGGTGCATGCCTTTAATCCCAGTACTCTGGAGGCAGAGGCAGGCATATCTCTGTGACGTTGGCACTAGCCTGCTCTATTGAGCAAGTTCTAGGGCAGATTCCAAAGCTATAGAGAGAAATTTTGTCTCAAAAAACCAAAAATAAATAAGTATTAAAAAAGAAAGAAAATGGTGCCAGGTGGTGGTGGCGCACGCCTTTAATCCCAGCATTCAGGAGGCAGAGGCAGGCAGATCTCTGTGAGTTCGAGGCCAGGCTGGACCGACAGCCTCCAAAACAATACAGAGAAACCCTGTCTGATAAAAACCAAAAAAAAAAAAAAAAGAAAGAAAGGAAAGGAATGCCATTTACAGCATGCACAAAATAAACTCCAAACTGATGTTACACCTAATGTCAAATTTAAAGTACAGAGCATCTAGAAGACACTAGAGAAATTAGGTTGCTTCAAGTTTGACAATTTGCCTTCAGCATGCACCAAGAGCACGTTGGCGTTGACTACAAAGATGTTTCTACACAAATCTCCCTGATCAGAATGCTTTCCACAGATGTAGCCAACAGAGTGAATTATTCCTAGGCCAGCACCAGGGCCTGGGGATTTATTAGGACCCCATGGGACCTCACAG
>NW_024434112.1:0-3980 GCF_017639785.1 Mesocricetus auratus | reverse complement strand
TCAATAAATCACCTCTTGCATTTGCAGCCAGTGGTCTGGCCCCGGTTCTTGGGCAGAGGGTTCGGTTCAGTGCCCGGCACTTTGATGCCAAGGTTTTTCAATATCACTTCACATAATTTATTCTCTGCATTTTCTAGAGCCAAAAATGTCTGCAATCAAATGTATATGGGTGGGGTAGTGACTTGATTGGTGGGTAAGGGGACACATTCTGAGTGAGCTACGGGAACCAACTTTCTTCTGAGTTATTAAAATGCCACCATCTAGTGGAGAGAGCAATGCAGTGCATGATGAAATCAACCCTGGACTATTTTGTTTCTTTTTTTGGTTGTTGTTGAATTGGAATCAGTGGAAGCTCTGGTTTTATAAAGTCTTTTTTATTTTTAAATTTAAATTAGAAACAGTTTTTCTTTATATGTCAATCCCAGGTCCCTCTCCCTCCCCTCCTCCTCTACCAACAGTAAATACCAAACCCCCATCATATCCCCACTATTTACACCAGAGAGAGTAAGGCCATCCATGGGTGATCCCCAAATTCTATCTTATCATCTAAGTCAGGGTCTAGGCCCTCCCCCAAGTGTTCAGGCTGAGAGAGCATGCATCCATATGGAATGGGTTCCCAAAGTCCATTTGTATGTCAGGGATAAATACTAGCATGGGAGTGCAGGTACTCTTATACACTTGATCAAAGGACTTTCATTCAGAGAAATCTGCCTTCTTCGACTGAGTGTGCAGCTTCAGGAGGGACGCACATGGAGAGGTGAAGAACGAAGGAGACACCCACCAATCCAGCCAGATCACCCGATCAACTTTGGAGATCAATGGGATGACAGATGTTACAGCACAGATCCCCCTTTCATCCTAAAAGTGATATTCTTAACCACCATTAATTTTCAATCTGAGACCTTGGTACACTGTAATTTAATTCAGCATTCTGAAAAGTGTCTTTGAGAATTTGGTGGCAAACACTTATAATTGCACCACTGGGCAGACAAAAACAGGAGATAGGAAGTGTGTTGTAGGGATGCCTTGTCTCAATAGAGTGTTCAAATAGAGCCAAGGCTTCAGGCAGAGACACAGTCTCCGATAAAAAAAGAAAAGAAAAAAAGTAAATGTGTGGTGTTGGGGAAGTCCTGTGCATTTGTCAATAAAGTACTGTTGAAGCTATAGGGAACCAAGATGGGAGGGACTAGGAGTCCAGGAGAACTCTGGGAAGGAGAAACACAAGAGAGTTCAAGATGTAACGCCATTGGGGTAGGAAGCCGAGAAACCTCTCCGGTAAGAGACATACTTAGATTAACAATTATGGGGTAATTACTTAAGTCAGAGCTAGCTAGTAAGAAACAAGCAAGGCCAACAGCTTCATAATTAATACAGCGTCTTGTGTGTTTATTTGAGGACTACAAAGCGGCAGAGCCCAGGCAACTGGCAGGAGATAAACCAAAGCGGCTGGCAAAGAAAAAGTTTCCCTTTACAAAATGGTGATCAGGAGTGGGATCATGAATTTCCTCGCAAACTGACAAAAGCTTTAAAGGAATTTTAGAAACAGAAGAACGGAGAGAAGCACAGATTTTTGGTAGCAGCATTTTTCTCAGGTGTGCTCTGTTTTGCTAGCCACAAGCCGAGATTCACGCGGCTCGCTTACTGGAGTCTTCCTGACTCAGCATAAAAAGAAACAAAGAAAAAAAAACCCAGCAAGGTTCTTTTAAGAGACTCTGCTAACGATTAAAAGGTGTGTACGTACAGCTGGAAGTGGCAGCTTTTGCTGGAGGTCAGCATGGACTGAGGCGGTAAGCTGCAGTCACGCTTACGCCCGCCATCTTGACGAAAAACCGGCAGTTTAAAACAGCCTCGGTTTTACAGATAAGACACGTGGCCAGAAAACCATAAAGATTACAGTAAAGTCAGACTTGGAAGAAGAAAATCTCTAAAGGTTTGCAGTGTGTTTAAAAATATACCTGAGACTGAGAGAGAAAATGAAACGGCAAAGTGGTGTATAAATACAAAAGCTGGCGTTGTGGTGGAGCACACCGGTAGGAAATACTCCAGAGGCAGAGGCAGGCAGATTTCCAAAGAGAAATCCTGTCTCAAAGAAAAATAAATAAAAGTAAAATAAATAAAGTAATAATAGATAAATAAATAAGCCACGTAAAGATGGAAAATACACAGAGAGTCTGGATACTCTACACTATTGTGTTTTTCAGTTTTTTGCTTGCTCATGAAGGAAATGCTACTAAAGTACACTTGATTATAAATGCTGCTAAATTAATCCAACTTCTATCTTTTGAAAATGCCTTGACTTCAAAATTTAAGTAGAAGGATATGGTACTCAGAAAAGGAGTTTTAGTTTATGTTTCCACAGAAAATGAAAAGCTGAGGATTCCTTCCAGTCTTCTGTGGTTTGACGAACCAAGACCCACGGAAGCAGTGGATCAGGTGTTCCAAAAATTGAAACAGCTAAGATGATGCAGTTTTACAGACCCTGAAAATACGGACTTATACAGGTTTCTGAGTTTTGTCATGATCCCCATGGTATGAACAGCGCCCCCTTCCAGCAGGAAGCAGTTTGGAATGAGCGACGTCCCAATTCCCATCTTGTTTATAAATCTTTGTTTTCAAATAAATGGGATTGTTTATAATTGGTTAATGATCACAACCAATCTCCTTTTAATGGTAAAAAGGAGAATTATGGTATGGGTATTGTTTTTCATTTATTGAGACAAATTCAAGGTCAATTTTGTGATGTACATATTTCTCCTCTTGATTAAGTATTGTGCTTATACTGATCTTTTAAAACGTAATGCATAATTGAATAGAGACTATAGATAGTTACTTATAATAGTCAGAATTTATAGTTAGGTAAGTTAGGTTTTCTAGATATATAGAGATGTATTTGAGACAGATAGTCTTCAAACCTTTCAAAGACCTTCAGAAAATGGCATTTAAAATGGTTTAGGGTTTTTCTTGACAATGAGAAATGTCTGCTCCTGGCAGCACCAATTACGTATGAGAGGAAGATGGGCATTGCAGAAACTTGTTATGGAGTTTACTTTCAACATGGCAAGATTAGCCATTTGGGCAAGAAACTGCTCTTGCCTAGATTGTTTGACTGTTGTTGTATAATCTGGACATGCATGACCCACAGGAAAGTGACTACTGAACTCAGTCTTACAGGGTTCCTGCTTCATGAAGAGTCTACGAGACTTTCTGCAGGACAAAGAAAAATGACTGACTGACAACGCAGATGGGAAGTTTGAAATTTCCTGCTTTGCTGAGAAATCTTCTGGATACATTGTGGCCTATGGGCTGAAGATGAATGCCCCAACGTTACAGAGGAACTTCGGGTGACTGTGCAGGCAGTAAGATGTCTCTGTCAATCCTAGTGTTTATATGTTATCCTTCTGTGGTCTTGGATAGAGTTGAAGACAGTTATAATTATAGTTTTCCTTAGTTATGATAAGAGATAAACTACATATTGGACTTTGGACTCACAAGAATGAGATAGATGATATTTTCTTTAAATCTTGTTAAATGTTGATAGACAAAATGTTGTAACTGTGTTCTTGCATGATAGCTGTTATATATAATTTGACTATGCTAAAGTTAAGACCTTTTTTTTGTTTAAACAGAAAAGAGGAGATGTTGGGGAAGTCCTGTGCATTTGTCAATAAAGTACTGTTGAGCCTATAGGAAACCAAGATGGGAGGGACTAGGAGTCCAGGAGAACTCTGGGAAGGAGAAACACAAGAGAGTTCCAGATGTAACGCCATTGGTGTAGGAAGCCCGGGAACCTCTCCTGTAAGAGACATACTTAGATTAACAATTATGGGGTAATTACTTAAGTCAGAGCTAGCTAGTAAGAAACAAGCAAGGCCAACAGCTTCATAATTAATATAGCCTCCTGTTTGTTTATTTGGGACTGATGCCGATCTAGAACCAGGCATGCGGGAAGGCATTCTCTCAAGGAAAATGCTTCTCTAACA
>NW_024434111.1:0-7392 GCF_017639785.1 Mesocricetus auratus | reverse complement strand
TTTTTCCATACAAAATTGATTATTGTTCTTTCAAGGTCTGTGAAGAATTGTGCTGGGATTTTAATGGGGATTGCATTGAACCTGTAGATTGCTTTTGGCAGGATTGCCATTTTTACTACATTGATCCTACCTATCCAAGAGCATGGGAGATCTTTCCATTTTCTGAGGGCTTCTTTTTTTATCATTTTTTATTTTAATTTTAAATAGCTTGTTTTACATGTCAATCCCAGTTCCCTCTCCCTCCCCTCCTCCCGCACTCCCCTTCCCCCTCCCTCCCACCCTATTGCCAAATCCTTCCACATAGGGGATATCTAGAGTCTGTCATTTTACTCTTGGTAGGGTCAAGGTACTCCCCTAAGAGTCCAGGCTGAGAGAGCATCTCTCTTTGTGCTATAGGCACATGAAGACAGTTTGTATACCAGGGATAGACACTGATCCACAGCTCAGGGCCCCATAGGTTTCCCAGGCCTTCTCACTGACACTCACAATTGGGGGGTTCAGATCAGTCCCATGCTGGCCTCCCCACTGTCGGTCTGGGGTCCAAGAGCACTCCCCTGTTAAGATCAGCTGTCTCTTCTGGTTTTGCCAGCCCATTCTTTGCCAATTTGCTCATCACTCCTCTCTCTCTGTCACTGGGTTCCTTGGGTTCAGTTCAGTGCTTAATTGTGTGTTTGCCTCTGCTTCCATCAGTCACAGGATGAAGGCTCCCGGATGGTTATAGACATCAAGTTCATTATCAGGAATGGGCATTCGAGGTGGTCCCTCCACTATTGCTTAGCTTGCCAATTGATGTTATACCTTTGGATCACTCGAGGTCACTCTGGTGCCTGATCTGTCTTCGATCCTATGATTCCCTCTTCCCCCTATTCTACCCCCACCCACTATCCAAGAGCATGGGAGATCTTTCCATTTTCTGAGGGCTTCTTTAATTTCTTTCTTTAAAGATTCAAAGTTCTTACGATACAGGTCTTTCACTTGTTTGGTTATCGTTACCCCAAGGTATTTTATGTTGTTTGTGGCAATTGTAAAGGGTGATGTTTCTCTGATTTCTCTTTCAGCCCTTTTATCATCTGTATATAGTAGGGCTACTGATTTTCTTGAGTTGATCTTGTAGCCTGCCACTTTGCTGAAGGTGTTAATCAGCTGTAAGAGTTCCCTGGTAGAGTTCTTTTGGTCATTGATGTAAACTATCATATCGTCTGCAAACAGTGAAAGTTTGACCTCTTCCTTCCCAATTTGTATCCCCTTGGTCCCCCTTTGTTGTCGTATGGCAATAGCTAGAACTTCAAGTACCATGTTGAAAAGGTATGGAGAGAGTGGACAGCCTTGTTTTGTTCCTGATTTTAGAGGAATTGCGTTGAGTTTCTGTCCATTTAGTTTGATGTTGGCTGTTGGTTTACTGTATATAGCTTTTATTATGTTTAAGTATGTCCCTGTTATCCCAGATCTCTCCAAGACCTTTATCATGAAGGGGTGTTGGATTTTGTCAAAGGCTTTTTCAGCATCTAGTGAGATGATCATGTGATTTTTGTTTTTCAGCTTGTTTATATGGTGGATTATGTTGATGGATTTTCGTATGTTGAACCATCCCTGCATCCCTGGGATGAAACCTACTTGATCTTGGTGAATGATTGTTTTGATGTGTTCTTGGATCCCATTTGCCAGTATTTTATTGAGTATTTTTGCATCAATGTTCATGGGGGATATTGGTCTGAAGTTCTCTTTCTTAGTGGTATCTTTGCGTGGCTTGGGGATCAAGGTCATTGAAGCCTCATAGAAAGAGTTTGGCAAACACCCTTCTGCTTCTATTGTGTGGAACACTTTGAGAAGAATTGGTATAAGCTGTTCTTTGAATTTGTGGTAGAATCCATTCTGCTAGTCTGTGTCTTTTTATGGGTGAGTTAAGGCCGTTAATATTGAGGGATATTAATGACCATTGATTGCTCATCCTTCTTCGATTTGCGATGGTTATTGTTGGTGGAATTATATGTGGAATTTCACCCCTTTGTTCTTTTGGCTGTTGGTAGAGAGGGATTCTCTAATGCTTATGTTTTTCTGGTTGTAGTTAGCTTCCTTGTGTTGGGGTTTTCCTTCCAAAATTTTCTGTAGGGCTGGGTTAGTGGACACATATTGCTTGAATCTAGTTTTGTCATGGAATATCTTGCTTTCTCCGTCTATAGTGATTGAGAGCTTTGCCGGGTATAGTAGTCTGGGCTGGCATCCATGGTCTCTTAGTGTAGGTAGAATATCTATCCAGGACCTTCTGGCTTTCAGCGTTTCCATGGAGAAATCAGGTGTAATTCTGATAGGTCTGCCTTTATATGTTACTTGACCTTTTTCCTTAGCTGCTCTTAATATTCTTTCTTTATTCTGTATGTTTGGGGTCTTGATTATAATGTGGCGAGGGAATTTTTTTTTGTGGTCCACTCTATTTGGTGTTCTGTAGGCTTCTTGTACCTTCATTGGCATGTCTTTCTTAAGGTTGGGGAAGTTTTCTTCTATGATTTTGTTGAATATGCCTTCTGCCCCTTTGAGGTGGATTTCTTCTCCTTCTTCTATACCTATTATTCTTAGGTTTGGTCTTTTCATGGTGTCCCATATTTCCTGGATGTTTTGTGTTAAGGATTTGTTGGATTTAAGGTTTTCTTTGGTTGATAAATCCATTTCTCCTAGTGTATCTTCAACACTTGAGATTCTCTCTTCCATCTCTTCTATTCTGTTGGTAATGCTTGTATTGGTAGTGCCTGACTGTCCAGCTTTTCTATTTTCTGCCTTTCTTCAGATTGTGTTTTTTTTTAATGTCTCTATTTCAGTTTTCAACCCTTGCAGTGTTTGCATTGCTTCTTGCAATTTTCTGTTTATCTGTTCGTCCATTTGTTGCCTTTTATGAATTTTTTGGTTTGTTCTTTCTTCCATTTCTTGCATTTTTTGGTTTGCTTTTTGTTCCATGTCTCGCATTTTGTGCTTTGTTTCTTCTTCCATTTCCTGCCTGTTTTGGTTTGTTTCTTCTTCCATTTTTTTCATTTTTTGGTTTGTTTTTTCTACCATTTCTTGCATTTTTTGCTTTGTTTCTTCTTCTATTTCCTGCCTTTTTTGGTATGTTTCTTCTTCCAATTCTTGCATTTTTTTGGTTTGTTTTTTCTTCCATTTCTTGCATTTTTTGCTTAATTTCTTCTTCCATTTCCTGCCTTTTTTGGTTTGTTTTTTTTATCCAATTCTTGCATTTTTTGGTTTGTTTTTTCTTCCATTTCTTGCATTTTTTGGTTTGTTTTTTCTTCCATTTCTTTGAGGGATTTTCCAATATCCTCTTTTAGGGCCTCTATCATTTTCATGAAAGTGCTTTTATGGTCATTCTCTTCTGCTTTGTTTGCATTGGAATGTTGCGGTCTTGCTGGTGTGGAGTCTCTAGAATCTGGCGGTGTCATATTTGTTTTTCTGTTGCTGACTGTGTTTTTGTATTGTCTCTTTCCCATCTCTTCTTCTAGTGGGTGCAGAAAGAGCCTCTTACTGGTCTGGGGACCAGAGTTCCCTTTTGGTGGGTGCCAGCAAGTCCAATAATCTGGTGGTTCTTCTATTCCTTGTCCAAATGCTGGTCTGTGGATGGAGAAGAAGAACAGGAATCTGGGGCGCTTAGCCTCCTACCTGGTCCCCTGGATCCTATGCTGGGTTCTGTTGTACCTGATCCGGAACAGCTACTCCCCTGGTCTCCCTGGCTCCTCTGGTTTCCTGGTCTCGTTGGTGGGAGAGAAGATCTGGAGTCTGGGGTGCTTGGCTCCCGCCGGGATTGGGAGCTCTGTGCAGTTCCCAGGCGATCTGCAGGCACTGGAACACAGGCCGGGAAGCCGGCCTGTTTACCTGATGCTGCCGGAGGGATAGCTACTTCCCTGGACTCCCAGGCTCCTCTCGTTTCCTGGTCTCCGGCTTCATAAGATTCTAATCAAACCCTTTCAGTTTATACACACATAAACAAACTACAGAAAACGAAAGTATTCTGGTGGTACTACTTGAAGGGAGTATGTTATCAGCCAAGCATGACATTATGCCTGTGGAATCTCAGCCTCAATTCTTTCATATATCAAATTTTACTTCTTACTTTTATGGAATAGGGTCTTGCTATTTTGTACAAGCTGGCCTCAAAGTCCTGGGCACAAGCAATCCTTCCAAGCCTTCCTAATTGTTACCTGAGAAAAGAGGTGCACACTAACATGATTGGCTTTAGAATTTTTACAATCTTACCATTCTGGTTGTCTGTAATGAATTCATCTACACATCTGTCTCAAGTCTTCATTTTTTCTTTAATTTTTATTGAAATCATTTCCCCCATTCCTCTTCTCCTCCAACTCCTTGAGTAGTGTTCTCACACATCCCTATGAATTTATGGCTTCTTCTTTAAATATATATATATACATATGTATATATATATGTATATATATATATATAGCCCGTTGAATCCCTTTAATACTGTCGTATGTACATGTGTTTAGGGCTGACCAGTGCAGAGCTAACCTATATAGGGGGCTAGTCCCTGAAGAAATTTTATTTTCCCTCTCTCAGTAGCCATTAATTGCCTGTAGCACTTCATATAGGAGTGGGGGGCATTATAGGCTTTACCCCATCTATGTTGATATGTCAATTGATATTATTATATTTCAGGTCTAGTTTAGGCAACTGTATTGTTGAGATTTCATGGTTGCAACTTCCTTGTCATATATAGAAGATACTATCATGCAGCAAATCTCCTGTTATTTAACTCTTGTGCAGGATCTTCTGTAAACTAGGCTGTCCTTGAACCCCTGATCTTCCTGCCTTTACCTCCCAAGTACTGGGATTATAGGTATATGTAGAGTTTCTTGCTTCATGATGCACAATTATTGGATAGGCTTACTGAGTAATAATTGGGATGGGTTAATTGAAGGATAATTTACATCCATAAATTTTAGTGTACATTTTTATGAGTTTAAAGAAATATGTGCAATCATGTAACCACTGCCACATTGTATACATATATATCGTGTGTCTTATTATATTACAGTTCTGATAATGGATTTGTTAGTTACTTGAATTTCTATTTTACCAACTCTTTAGCTTAAAAGGTGGACAACACTTTATTGTCCTATATTTGTTGAGAGTTTTCTGATATGTCAGGGTTCATTTGCTGATGAGGAGAGGAGAGGGGAGGAGAGGGGGAGAGAGGAGTCAAAGAGTCTCACCAATAAAGAGAAAAATAGGGGCAAGAAAAAAAGACAGGAGGGAGGGGCAGAAAAGAGGCATAGGAGCCATAGAAGTGGGGTATAAGGTGGCACCATGAATGTGGCTTGTTTACATATTTTGAAATGTCAGTCTTCACTATTGATTTCAGACAGAGATTATGAGAAGTGCAGCTGAATCTGTGGCCGGCCACCTATCCATAAATACCTGAAAATAGTTTTTTTAACTTTTTATTTTTTAATTATTTATTTTTAAAGACTTTATTTATTATGTATACAGCATTCTGTCTGTCTGCAAATATGCCTGCAAGCCAGTAGAGGATGCCAGATCTCATTATGGATGGTTGTGAACCACCACGTGGTTGCTGGGAAATGAACTCAGGTCCTCTGGAAGAACAGCCAGTGTCCTTAACTTCTGAGCCATCTCTCCAGGCCCCCTGAAAATAGTTTCAGAAACTTATTTTGCTGTAGTTCTACTTGTTTTGTAAGTTATTCATGTAATAAAACACCTATGCCTAGACAATTATGAGCCCTTCTTATTGAGCTTAACTAATTAAGATTTGACCACAAAACAATTAGCTATTTTTCTCTGAAGAAACACTGGTTCTCTGCAAATTGATATGCCATCAAAGAGTTTTAATCTCCTACATTATGATGCTTCTGCATATATAAAGGTGGTCCGATAAAATTATACTCTGTGGGGTTCTAACATGGAAGACATTCACTAAGGACTTTCCTCTCAGAATGTATCACCATCATTAATTGATGCTTGATTGTAGATACTCCCCCATTCACTTAGAATATGAGAAAAGCCTAATCTAATCTATCCTACTACCTATCTCATTATTATGTTAGATTCTTGGAATAATTTGCTTTATTCTGTTTTGCTTTCTTATCCCTCATCTTGATACTGTAGATATTAATATTATAAGTCACTTCCAGTCCTTTGACAAACAGCATGAGATATTCTTCTCATTTTCACTTTTGATTCCATGAATATTCTTCAACAGCTAGAATGTGCATAGTAATATAAATTCAAATATATTCCATGCAAATATTGTCATTATTATGATATTTTCCTATAATTACTGAAAGCCAACCTCTGAGAGAACTTAAGAACCTTTATCAACTTTCATATCCACTTAAAATATTATGTACCAGAATATAGTGAGTCTGCATTCCATCAACTTGGTGAAGGTCAGGAGAAATATAGGTGACATATTCTAGAGTATATAAGGGGTGGTGATTTGGTGACTAAAATTAATATGTTTCATCTGAAACTCATTAACTAAATATATTATTATATTCATGTGGTTTACAGATGGTAATATTGCCTCAGTTTCTTACCAGGAATATATAAATTTCAGCAGTAACTTGAGGCTATGCATCATGAATGATATATTCAGCCAGTGTAAGCTAACCAAGAATTTAGTCAAATACATGGTTTTGTTGGGGTACCCCGAATTGAGGAGGGGTCCCCAAGCCGGATTCATCACCCCAAGAATCAAGAGTCCACGTGCCAATTGATGCAACATGCAAGAGGCTTTAATTAGGCATCTGCAGATGGGCCTCTCGGTCAGCTTTTAGATCAATTGGCCCTGAGGTTCAGTTACAATCAGCTTTTAAAGACAAAAACCACAAGCTTTTGGGAGGGGTCCTTATCTCGTGACAGGGGAAGGGGGTACGTGACTCCTGTCCCGGGGAAGTAGATGTCCTTCACATCAAACTTTGGCATGAGTTAATTTATCTCTCCCTAAGTAAATAGTGTTATCTCCTTGTTTCCCACTAGTCTTGTTTGCCCTGGTCAGTTCTTCACAGATGGCAGCCCATAATTGGCTTTTTGTGGATTTACAGCCCTTCTGCAATTAAGGTCTCTAAACCATACATTCCATTCTGTGGTATGGCCTGTTCCTGGGATGGGGTCCTTTGTTCACTTCCCAAGTTCTCTAGTGGGGTGCCCTTCCTGTTTAAGCTTATATTTTATTTCTATAAATTCGGGGTCTTACAGTTTGACCAAAATTCTTTCTCTCTTATTTCCCTATTTACTCTTATATGGATTCACGAAGTTGACTGGAACAATGTATGAATATATTGGACAAGAAAATAACAAAAGTCTTCAGACCATCTCCAAATTATCTCTTTGTAAATCTTACCATGAGGCCTTACAACTTTTTCTATCACCTTC
>NW_024434110.1:0-603 GCF_017639785.1 Mesocricetus auratus | reverse complement strand
CTTAATGGTCCAGTCTACCCTCCAATGAAAATCACACATGAGATAATCCATGGGTTGTGCAAATCTTGAAACAGAGAGAAATAGGGGAACAGAGAGAGAGAATGAGAGAGAGAGAGAGGGAGAGAGAGAGAGAGAGATGGCGTTGGAAAACAATGCTCATAACTCCATATCCCCCTGGTGCTTACGTATAATTCAGTCTTTTCCTGCAGGCAGCACCTAGAATGCTGCAGGAAAAGACTGATTTGTTTCTAATTAAATTAGAAACAAGGTTGCTTCACAAGTCAGTTCCAGGTCCCTCTCCATTTCTCTCCCCTCCTCCGGTGCTCTCCCCCAACTCCCCCCAGTATCCTCTCATTTCCCCAGGGAGGGTGAGGCCCTCCTTATGGGTGTCCATAGTCTGTCATTTCATCCAGGGCAGGGCCTAGACCCTCCCCCAAGAGTTCATGGTGAGAGTGCATCTCACATTGTTGGATGGGAGTCTAAAGTCCATTTATATACTGGGAATAAATACTGATCTACTGCCCAAGATTACCTAGGCCTCCTCACTGACACCCACATTTAGAGGGTCTTGATCAGTCCCATGCTGGATTCCCAGGCATCATC
>NW_024434109.1:0-28051 GCF_017639785.1 Mesocricetus auratus | reverse complement strand
AAGGTTTCACACACCTGCCAGCAGATGTTTTTTTATATCCATTTTTTTATTTTAATTTTAAATAGCTTGTTTTACATGTCAATCCCAGTTCCCTCTCCCTCGCCTCCTCCCGCAATGCCCTTCCCCCCCATCCTCACACCTTATTGACAAATCCTTCCACAAAGGGGATATCTAGAGTCTGTCATTTTACTCTGCATAGGGTCCAGGCACTCCCCTAAGAGTCCAGGCTGAGAGAGCATCCCTCTTTGTGCTATAGGCACACGAAAACTGTTTGTATACCAGGGATAGACACTGATCCACAGCTCAGGGCCCCATAGGTTGCCCAGGTCTTCTCACTGACACTCACATTTGGGGGGTCCAGATCAGTCCCATGCTGGCCTCCCCACTGATGGTCTGGGGTCCAAGAGCTCTCCCCTGTTCAGATCAGCTGTGTCTGCTGTTTATGACAGCCCATTCTTTGCCAATTTGCTCATCACTCCTCTTTCTCTGTCACTGGGTTCCTTGGGTTCAGTTCAGTGATTAATTGTGTTTGCCTCTGCTTCCATCAGTCACAGGATGAAGGCTCCCAGATGGTTATAGACATCAAGTTCATTATCAGGAATGGGCATTTGAGGTGGTCTCTCCACTATTGCTTAGCTTGCCAATTGGTGTTATCCCTTTAGATCACTCGAGGTCACTCTGGTGCCTGATCTGTCTTCGATCCTATGATTCCCTCTTCCCCCATTCTACCCCCACCCACTCAACTTCCTGCTCCCCCATGACCAACTCTCTTCCTTTTCACCCCCCTCTCTTCTTCCCAGGTCCCACTCCCCCCCCTCTCCTCGCCGTGTTCCCCATCCATTCAGAGGATCTTGTCTCAATCCTCTTCTCTTGGGTACTATGCATATATGCATATTTTTTAGGTTCTTTCCTGTTTCCCAGAGTCTCTATCAGAGGAAGTGCAGACTGGCACTATCCTGATCCATGTCTAAAATCCATATATGAGTGAGTACATACCATGTTTGTCTTTTTGCGACTGGGTTACCTCACTCAGGATGGTTTCTTCCAGTGCTATCCATTTCCCTGCGAATTTCAAGATTCCATTGTTTTTTCTGCTGAGTAACACTCCATTGTGTAAATATACCACATTTTCTCTATCCACTCTTCAGTTGAGGGGTATCTAGGTTGCTTTCAGGTTCTGGCTATTACAAATAATGCTACTATGAACATAGTGGAGCAGATGCCCTTGTTGTTTGATCTTGCCTCATTTGGATATATACCCAAGACTGAAATTGCTGGGTCTAGTGGTAGATTAATTCCCATTTTCCTGAGGAATCTCCATACTGATTTCCAAAGAGGCTGTATGAGTCGGCACTCCCACAAGCAGTGGAGGAGTGTTCCTCTCTCTCCAAATCGCCTCCAGGATAAATTGTCTTCGGTGTTTTTGATTTTAGCCATTCTGACAGGAGTAAGATGGTATCTCCGAGTTGTTTTGATTTGCATTTCCCTGATGGCTAAGGATGTTGAGCACTTTCTTAAGTGTCTCTTGGCCATTTTAGACTCCTCTATTGAGAATTCTTTATTTAGCTCTGTACCCCACCTTTTAATTGGATCCTTTGCTGTTTTGGAGACTTGTTTCTTGAGTTCTTTGTAAATTTTGGAGATTAGCCCTCTGTCAGATGTAGGGTTAGTGAATATCTTTTCCCATTCTGTGGCCTGCCTTTTTGTCTTTTTGACTGTGTCCTTTGCCTTACAGAAGCTTTTTAGTTTCAGAAGGTCCCATTTGTTAACTGCCGATCTCAGTGGCTGTGCCACTGGTGTTATGTTTAGGAAGTGGTCTCCTGTACCAACTCGTTGAAGAGTATCTCCTACTTTCTCTTCTAAAAGTTTCAGTGTGGCTGGATTTATGTTGAGATGTTTGATCCATTTGCACTTAAGTTTTGTACAAGGCGATAAACATGGATCTATCTGCAGTCTTCTGCATACCAGTACCCAGTTATGCCAGCACCATTTGTTGAAGATGCTTTCTTTTTCCATTGTAGAGTTTTAGCTTCTTTGTCAAAAATCAAGTGTTCATAGTTGTGTGGGTTAAAATTAGGGCTTTCGATTTGGTTCCATTGGTTTACCTGCCTATTTTTATGCCAATACCAAGCTGTTTTCAGGACTATAGCTCTATAATAGAGCTTGAAGTCAGGTATGGTGTTGCCTCCTGAAGTTCCTTTATTGTATGGGGATGTTTTGGCTATCCTGGCCCTTTTGTTTTTCCCTATAAAGTTGATTAATGTTCTTTCCAGGTCCTTGAAGAATTGTGATGCATTGAATCTGTAGACTGCTATTGGCAAGATTGCCATTTTTATTATGTTGTTCCTACCAATCCAAGAGCATGGGAGATCTTTCCATTTTCTGGTATCTTCTTTGATTTCTTTCTTCAAAGACACAAAGTTCTTGATATACAGGTCTTTCACTTCCTTGGTTAACATTATCCCCAGATATTTGATGCTGTTTTTGGCTATTGTAAAGGGTGATGTTTCTGTGATTTCTTTCTCAGTCACTTCATCATCTGTATATAATAGGGCCACTGATTTTTTTGAGTTTACCTTGTATTCTGCCACATTGCTGAAGGTGTTTATCAGCTCTAGGAGTAACCTTGCGGAGTTTATTGGGTCACTTATGTAAACTATCATATCATCTGCAAATAGTGAAAGTTTAACTTCTTCTTTTCCTATTTGTATCCCCTTTATCTCCTTTTGTTGTCTTATTGCTGTAGCTAGAACTTCAAGTACAATATTGAAGAGATATGGAGAAAGTGGACAGCCTTGTCTTGTTCCTGATTTTAGAGGAATTGCTTTGAGTTTCTCTCCATTTAGTTTGATGTTAGCTGTTGGTTTACTGTATATTGCTTTTATAATATTCAGGTACGTTCCTGTTATCCCTGATCTCTCTAGGACCTTTATCATGAAGGGGTGCTGGATTTTGTCAAAGGCTTTTACAGCATCTAGTGGGATGATCTGCAATTTGTGTTGTTGTTGAAGTCTAATTTTAAAGCATGGTTGTCTGATAAGATGCATGGAGTTATTCCAATTTTTTTGTAGCTGCTGAGTTTTGATACGTTGCCAAGTATGTGGTCGATTTTTGAGAAGGTTCCATGTGGTGGTGAGAAGAAGGTATATTCTTTTTTATGTGGATTAAATGTTCTATAGATATCTGTTAATCCCAGTTGGGTCATTACTTCTATTACACCCTTTGCTTCTTTGTTGAGTTTATGTCTGGTTTTCTGTACCTTTGAGTTGTATTTCTTCACCTTCTCCTATACCTATTATTCTCAGGTTTGGCTTCTTCACTGTGTCCCATATTTCCTGGATATTTTATGTTAAGGATTTTTTGGTTTTGAGATTTTCTTTGGTTGACGACTCTATATCCTCTAATGAGTCTTCAACACCTGAGGTTCTCTCTTCTATCTCTTGTATTCTATTGGTGATACTTGTATCTGCAGTTCCTGATCGCTTACCCAGCTTTTCTATTTCCAGCATCCCTTTATTCTGTGTTTTCTTTATCGTTTCTATTTCAGCTTCAATCCTTCAACTGTTTGAGTTGTTTCCTTAATTTTTTGGTTGTTTTTTTCTTGGTGCTCTTTAGATTCTTTGAGAGATTTGTTTATTTCTTGAATTTTCCCCCATTTCATAGATTTTTTGTTTGTTTTTTCTTCTATTTCTTTAAGGGAATTCCTCGTATCTTCTTTGAGGGTCTCCATCATCTTCATGAAATAATTTTTAAGGTCTGTCTCCTCTTCTTCGTCTATGTAGTGCTTTTCGGGTCTTGCTGGTGTTGGATCCTTGGATTCTGTTGGGGTCATGTTGGTGTTTTTATTGCTGAGTGATCTCTTATTCTGTGTTCTTCCCATCTCTTCTTCCAGTGCGTGCTGGTGGGGTCTTACATCTCCACTGGTCTCCTTCCTTCCTGCAGTTGAAGCTGGGGATGCTGACACAGAGTTTTGGTCCTGGTAGGGCTGATGTCTTTCCTGAAGCTGGACTCACTGGGGTTGGGGTCTTGAAATTTTTGACATATTTGCTGTGTGGGTAGGTCTCCTGAAGCTGTACTTCCTGGGGTTGGGGCCTTGGAAGGACTGATGTCTTTCCTGGAGCTGGATTGGCTGGGGTTGGGGTCTTGGAGGGGCTGATGTCTTTCCTGGAGGTGGATTCGCTGGGGTTGGGGTCTTGGAGGGGCTGATGTCTTTCCTGTGTGGGAGGGTCTTCTGGATGCCAGGAGCGGCCCGGATGATCAAGGGGGATTGGTGATGGGCGGGCAGTCCCTACCGGAGACCCAAATGTCACCTAAAGCTGGACTCGCTGGGGTTGGGGTCTTGGAGGGGCTGATGTCTTTCCTGCAGCAGCAGATTTTTTTAATAAATACTTATCAATTCAAAGAAGAATGCAGTCTGGCTCCAACATGTGTGAGTTCAGTATGCGGCATCATCCCACAACCTGTTTTTTTATTTGATTATTTAAATCAACGATGATGTCCTCCTTCATGACTGGAGTCTGACCAGTCCTCCCTGGGAGTTAATCAAGTGATGATACCTAAACAATTAATTATTTATGTATTTATTTAAGTGATAATTACCTCTACAATGATCACAAGAGCTAGGAGCCACCTTGTGGGATTTAAGTATGCAGAACCATAGAGTTATTGAATTACTGAATTTTTGAAATCTGAGACAGCAGCATCCTTCGTGACACAGGTGTTGCCTGTCATCCTGGCAACTGATGATGTGAAATTGTTCATTTATTCAATTATTAAATTACCTAAAGCCTCCATGACATAATCTGTGATCAGTGATGGCTGGAGCCACCTTGTGTGAGTCAAGGGTGACAGATCATTTCCTCATCTGATTTTCTAATTATTCATATCTGTCATTATCTATCTGAGGATGAGTCGAGTCGATCTCCACCACCTTGCAGTTAATCATGCGATATCATCACATTATTTACACACTTAAATCAATGATGAGTTCTAGTATCATCTCCACGGGGGTGAATTATACAATGTCATCTCATTATTTAGTCACTTACATCAAAGGAGTGGTCTAGGGGTGCCTTCCCAGGCATGTACGTTCTGACGTCATCCTATTATTTAGTCACTTATAACACTGACGAGGACTGTGGTTAGCTCCCCAGGTGTGGATTTTGTGATGTCACCCCATTATTTAATCACTTAAATCAATAGTGAGGTATATAGTCATATCCACAATGTTGAATCATGCAAAGCCATGTCATTTTTTAGTCACTGAAATCATTGATGATGTCAATGGGATTTCACCCAAGGGCAACTGTGGGACATTATCTCATTATTTAGTCACTTAAATCAATGGAGCGGTGTAGGAATGCCTCCCCAGGGGTGAATCTGTGTCATCATCCCCATATTTACTCACTTAAATCAATGATGAGGACTATGCACATCTCCTCAGGGGTGAATGTTGTGATGTCATCCCATTATTTAGTCAGTTAAATCAAAGATGATGACTATGGGCTTCTCCACAAGGGTGAATCTTGCAATGTCAACTCTTTATTTACTCACTTAAATCAATGATGGGGTCTATGGTCGTTTCCCCAGGGGTGTATCATGTGAAATCATCTCATTATTAGTCACTTAAATCAATGATTCGGTCAAAGGGCACCTCCCCATGGGTGAATCGTGCGACATCATCTAATTATTTGACACTTACCTCATAGATAAGTTTTATGGGTGGCTCCCAGTTGTGATTTGTGCCATGTTATCTCATTATGTAGCCACTTAAATCAATGGAGATATCAATGGGCACCTCTACAGGGGTGAATCTTGTGAATTCATCCTTTTATTTACCCACTTAATCAATGATGGGGACTATGGGCCTCTTCACAGGGGGGATCTTGTGACATCATCCCATTATTTAGTCACTTAATTCAATGATGAGGTTTAAGGACATCTCCCCAGCAGTGAATGGTGCAATGTCATTTCATTATTTAGTCATATAAGTCATTTATGAGGTCAATGGGTGACTCCCCATGCTTTTATTTAAGGACATCATCTCATTATTGAGTCACTTTAATCAATAATGAGGTCTCTGGGCTTCTCCACAGGCATGAATAGTGTGACATCATTTCATTATTTAGTCACTTACATCAATGATGGGGTCTATGGGTTGCTCCCTTGGGGTGAATCCTGGGATGTCATCTCATTATTTAGTTACTTAAAACAATGATGAGCTTCATAAGCATCTCCCCAGGGGTGAATTGTGGGATGTCGTCTCATTATTTAGTCACTTATATCATTGATGTGGTGTTTGGGAGCCTCCAAATGCCTGAAGAGTCACTTAAATCAATGGAGACTTCTATGTGTGCTTTGCCAGTGTGAATCTTGCACCATCACCCCATTATTTAGACACTTGAATCAATGAAGAGGTCTATGGACCTCTCCACATGGGGGAATCTTGCAACATCATCCCATTATTTAGTTACTTAAATCAACGATAAGGCCTATGCTCACCTCCCCATTGTTGAATCATGTGTCATCATCTATTTAGTCATTTAAATCATTGATGAGGTCTATGGGCATCTCCCCAGGTGTGAATCCTGTGATGTCATCTCAATATTTAGTCACTTAAATCAAAGAAGCGGTCTATGTGCGCCTCCTCTGGGGAGAGTCTTGTTACATCTTCCCATTGTTTACTCATTTAAATCAATGATGAGGTGTAATGGTCTCTTCCTAGAGATGAATTGTGCGAAGTCATCTCATTAATGAGTCACTTAAATCAATGAATAAGTCTATGGGGGTCTCCCAAGGGGTGAATCATGATATGTCATATCATTATTTAAACAATTAAATCAATGGTGAAGGTGATGAGTGTCTCCCAAGGGGTGTATAATGGGACATCATGTCATTATTTAGTCACTAAAATAAATGATGCAGTCAATGGGCATCTCCCAGGGGTGAATTGTACCATGTCTTCCCAGTATTAAGTCAGTTAAATCAATGATGAGGACTATGGTCATCTCCCTAAGAGTGAAACCTGTGACATCATGTCATTATTTAGTCACTTAAATCAATGGAGACTTCAATGGTTCCTTCCACAGTGGTGAATCTTGCAATGTCATACCATCATTTATTCACTTAAATCAATGCTGAGGTGCACGGGTGACTCCCTTGGGATGAATCCTGTGACATCGCATATTTACTCACTTTAATCATTGATGAGATCAATGAACTTCTCCCCAGGGTTGAATTGTGTGGCATCATCTCATTATTTAGTCATGATAATCAGTGGAGAGTTGTATGGACTTCTTCCCAGGGGTGAGACATACGTTGTCATCTCATTATCTAGTCACTTAAATCAATAATGAGATCTATGGGCACCTACCAAGTGATGAATCATGGGATATCATCTCATTATTTAGTCAATTAAATCAATTGAGATGTATATGGGTGCCACCACAGTGGTGAATCTTGTGACAACATCCCATTATTTAGGCACTTAAATCAATTATGAGTTATATGTGTGTCACCCCGAGGGTGAATCGAGGGACATCATCTCATTATTTAGTCACTTAAATCAATGATGGGGATTATGGGCATCTCCCCAGGGGTGTATAGTGCAATGTCATCTCATTATTTAGTCACTTAAGTCAATGATGAGGTCTATGGGCATCTCCCCACGGGTGAATTGTGAGACTTTATCTCATTATTTCTTCATTTAAATAATTGATGTGGTCTTTGACCACCTCTGCAGATATGAATAGTGTTACATCATCTCATTATTTAGTCACTTATATCAATGGAGAGGTCTATGGGTGCCTTCCCAGGTGTGAATCTTGTGATGTCATCCCATTATTTACTCACTTAATTAAATGATGAGGACTATGGTAATCTCCCCAGGGGTGAATCTTGTGACATCATACCATTATTCAGTCACTTAAATCAATCATGAGGTGTATTGTTGTCTTCCCAGGGGTGAATTTTGTGACGTCATTTCATTATTTAGTCACGTAAATCATTTATGAGGTCAATGGTAGTCTTCACAGGAGTGAATCGTGCAACTTCATCTCTTTATTTAGTCAATTAGATCAATGATTTGGTCTATGGGCATCTCCCAGTGGTTTATTGTGGGATGTCATCTCATTATTTAGTGAGGGGTGAATCATGAGATGTCATCTTGTTAGTTAGACAATTAAATCAATGATGAGGTCTATGGTTGTCTCCACATAGGTGTACTGTGGGTCATCAAGTCATTATTTAGTCACTTAAATCAATGATGCAGTCAAGGGTATTCTCCCAGGGTAGAATCCTGTTTGGCATCTCATTATCTTGTCATTTAAATCAATGGTGATTTCTATGGGTGCCTCCCAAGGGGTGAATTTGCTATATAATCTCATTATATATTTACTTAAATCAATGATGAGAACTATGGGTTTCTCCCCAGGGTTGAATTCAGGGATGCCATTTCAATATTTAGCCACTTAAATCAATGATGAGATCTATGGGAGTCTCTCCAGGCATGAATCTTAAGAAGTCAACTCATTATTTAGTCACTTAAAGCAATGGACAGGTCGATGGGTGCCTTTCCAATGGTAAATCGTACATGTCATCTCATTTTTAATCAATTAAATCAATTTAGAGGTCTATGAGTGCCTCCACAATGGTGAATCTTGTTTTGTTTTCCTATTATTTACTCACTTAAATCAGTGTTGATGTGTATGGACGTCTCCCCATGGGTGAATCATGAGACATCATCCCATTATTTAGTCACTTAAGTCAATGATGAGGTGTACGGTTATCTCCCAGTGTTTTTTTGTGGAAGGCAATCTCATTTTTTAGTCACTAAGATATTTGGTGAGGCTTATGGATGCCTCAAGAGGAGAATTGTGTGACATCATCTCATTATTTCTTCACTTAAATCATTGATGAGGTCGTTGGGATCCTCCCCAGGCATGAATAATGTGACCTCAACTCATTATTTTGTCACTTAATTCAATGGAGTTCTTTATGGGTGCCTCCCCAGTTGTGAATCTTGTGACATCGTGCCCTTAAATAAGGTGTAGACTATGTGCATCTCCCCTGGGTGAAAATTGTGAAGTTATCCCATTTTTAGTCACTTAAATCAATGATGAGGTATATTGTTGCCTCCCCATGGGTGACTCGTGTGACTTCATCTCATTATTTAGACACTTAACTCATTGGAAAGTTTTATGGGTGCCTTCCCAGGGATGAATTTTGTGACATCATCTCATTATTTAGTCACTAAAATCATTTACAAGGACTTTGGGAACCTTCCCAGTTGTGAAAACTGTGAAACCATCTCGTTATTTAGTTACTTAAATCAAAGGAGTGGTCTTGAGCACCTCCCCTGGGGAGAATCTTATGACATCATCCCAGGGGTTATGGTTTATGGGCATCTCCCTAGGGATGAATCGTTAGATGTCATCTCATTATTTAAGCAATTAAATCAAACATTACATTTATGTGCATGTCCCCAGGGGAGTATCGTGGGACATCATGTCATTATTTAGTCACTTAAATCAATGATGTGGTCAAGCATCACCGAGGGATGAATCCTGCAACCTTATCTCATTACTTATATACTTAAATCATTGATGAGAAATTTGGGTCACTCTCCCGGTGTCAATAGTGTGTAGTCATCTTATTATTTAGTCAATTAAATCAATGGAGAGATCTATTAGTGCATCCCCATGGGTGAATCTTGTGATGTCTTCCCATTAGTTACTCACTTAAATCAATGATGTGGTTTATGATGTCTGCCCACTGGTGAAAATTGTGTCATCATCCCAATACTTCTTCACTTTATTCAATGATGCTGTCAATGTACATCTCCCAGGGGTTAATCCTATGACATCATCTCATTATTCAGTCACTTACATCAATAATGAGGTCTATGGGCATCTCCCCAGAGGTGAATTGTGAGAAGTCATCTAATTATTTAGTCAAATAAATGGGCGTCTCCCAAGTGATGAATTGTGCAAAATCAACTCATTATTTAGTCACTTAAATCATTGATGAAGTCTATGGGCATCTCCCCACTGGTTTATCATGCGATGTCATCTCACTATTTAGTCACTTAAATCAATGATGAATTCAATGGGAGTTTCCAGTGGGGTGAATCATGCAACATGATCTCATTATTTTGTCAATTAAATCAATGACTCAGTAAATGGAGGCCTCCCCATGGGTGAATCCTGCAAGGTCATCTTGTTATTTAGTCAGTTAAATCAATGAAGACTACAATGGGTGCTTCACCAGGGGTGAATCCTTTGATGTCTTCCCATTATTTATTTTTGAGGAGTATGGACATCTCTCCAGGGGGGAATCTAGCAATGTCATCTCATTATATAGTCACTTAAATCATTGATGAGGTCAAAGAGAGCCTCCCCATGGGTGAATCTTATTATATCATCCCACTATTTAGTCTCTTAAATCAATGATGAAGTCTCTGGGCATCTCCACAAGGGTGAATCTTGTGAAGATTACTCACTTAAATCAATGATTTGATTTATGTTGTCTCATTATTTAGTCACTTAAATCAATGATGAGGACTTTGGGTGTCTCCCCAGGGGTGTATCTTGTGATGTCATCCCATTATTTACTCACTTAATTATAGGGTGGATGGGCATCTCCCCAGGGGTGAGTCATGCAATGTCATCTCATATTTAGTCACATAAATCATTGATGGAGTCAAAGGTCTTCAACCCAAGGTTGTATCGTGGGGCAACATCTCATTATTTTGTCACTTAAATCAAAGATGTGGTCTCTGGTTGTCTCACCAGGGGTGAATCTTATGATGTTATCTCATTATTTAGTCACTTAAATCAATGATGGGGTCTGTGGGCATCTCCCCATTATGTATCATGCTACATCATCTCATTATTTAGTCACTTCAATCAATGATGATGTGATGATGTCTTTTGGCATTTCCAAGGCATGTATTGTGGGTTAACATCTCATTATTTATTCACTTATATCAGTGATGCAGCCAATGGACATCTCCCCATGGGTAAATCATCTGACATCATCTCATTAGTTAGTCACTTAAATCATTGATGAGGTTTATTGGGGCTTCCCCAGAGGTGAATCGTGGGAAGTCATCCCATTATTTAGTTTATTTAAATCAATGATGAGGCTTTGGGCACCTCCCCAGGGGTGAATTGTGTGACATCGTTTCATTAGTTGGTCACTGAAATCAATGTAAAGGTCTATGGGTGCATCCACAGGTGGGAATTATGCGTTGTCATGCCATTATTTAGTTTACTTAAATCAATGATGATGTCTGTGCATCTTCCCAGAGATGATTTGTGTGACGTCATCTCATTATTTAGTCACAAAAATCAATGGATCAGTCTATGGGTGCCTTTCCAATGGGTTAATTGTGCAAGGTCATCTCATTATTTAGTCATTTACATCAATGATGTGGTCCATGGGTGGCTGCCCAGGGGTGTATCATTCGATGTCATCTCATTATTTAGTGTCTTAAGTCAATGATGAATTTTATTGGCGCCTCCACATGGGTGAATCTTGTGAAGTTGTCTCATTATTTAGTCACTTATATCATTGATGTGGTGTTTGGGCTCATTATTTAGTCACTTAAATCAATGATGAGGTCTATGGGCAGCTAGGAAATCACTTACAGAAATAGAAAAAAACAATTCATGAAATGGAAGAAAAGATGAACCAAAAATCCAAGAAATAAACAAATCTCTTAAAGAATCTAAAGAGAGTCAAGAAAAAATCAACCAAACAAATGAAGGAAACAAATCAAACAGTTGAAGGATTGAAAGCTGAAATAAAAACAATAAAACAGGAGACCATCCAGATGAAGTCTCAATTCTGAACATCTATGCCCCAAATACAAAGCCATATACATTCGTGAAAGAAACATTACTAGACCTCAAATCGAATATAAAATCTCACATACTAGTAGGAGGATTATTCCACACTCCACTCTCACCACTAGACAGGACCTCCAGACAGATACTTAACAATGAAACTAAACAACTAACAGAAGTTATGACCTAACTGGATTTAACAGACATCTGTAGAACATTCCATCCAAACACAAAGGGATACACCAACTTCTCAGCACCACATGGAACCTTCCTAAAATCGACCCCATAATAGGAAATAAAGCAAATATCCATGGATTTTATCAGACCACCATGCATTAAAATTAGAATTCTACAGTAACACAAATCCCAAAAATCCTATAAACTCATGAAAATTGAACAGTGCACAATTGCACCATCCATGGGTAAAGGAAGAAATTAAAAAGAAATTAAAACATCTGGAAGTCAATGAGAGTGATGACAAAACATACCCAAACTTATGGGACTCTCTGAAAGCAATGCTGAGTAGAAAGCTCATAGCACTAAGGGCACATATGAAGAAACTGGAGAAGAGTAACAGTAGAGACTTTATAGCACAACTGAATGCTCTATAACAAAAAGAAGCAAACTCACAAAGGAGGAGTAGACTCCAGGAAATAATCAAATTGCGGGCTGAACTAAATCAAGTGGAAACCAGGAAAACATTGCAAGAGTCAATAAAACAAAGAGTTGGTTCTTTGAGAAAATTAACAAGATAGACAAACCTTTGTCCAAACTAATCAAAAGGCAGAGAGAGAGCATGCGAACTGAAAAAGTTAAGTGAAACGGGGGACATAACATCAGACCCTGAGGACAACCTGAGAATCAACAGGGCATACTTTAAAACCTGTATGCCACGAAATTTGAAAGTTAAAAATTAATGGACAATTTTCTGGACAGATATTTCTTGCCAAAACTAAATCAATACTCCTCAAAGTGTTTCACACTATAGAAGCAGAAGATTCACTGCCAAACTAATTTACAAGACGACAATTACCTTGGTACCCAAGCCACTCAAACCCACAACTAAGAAAGAGAAATACAGACCAATTTCCCTCATGAATATCAATACAAAAGTGCTTGATAGAATACTAGCAAATCGGATCTAAGAACACAGAAAACTCATCCACCATGATCAAGTAGGCTTCATCCCAGGCACACAGGGTTGTTTCAACATATGAAAATCCATCAGTGTAATCCAACATATAAACAAGCTGAGAAACAAAAGTCACATGATCATCCCCTGGATGCTGAAAATGCCTTCCACAAAATCCAACACCACTTCATGATAAAGGTATTGGAAAGATCAGGGATAACATTAACATAACTAAACATAAAAAGCTATATAAAAAAGCTATATACAGCAAACCAACAGCCAACATCAAACTAAATGGACAGAAAGTCAATGCCGTTCCTCTAAGATCAGAAACAAGTCAAGGCTGTCCATTCTCTCTATACCTCTTCAATATTGTACTTGAATTTCTAGCTAGAACCATATGACAACAAAAGAAGATCAAGGGGATACAAATTGGAATGGTAGAAATCAAACTTTCAGTATTTGCAGATGATATGACAATTTACATAATTGACCCAGAAAACTCTACCCAAGAACTCCTGCAGCTGATAAACACCTTCAGCAAAGTGGCAAGATACAAGATCAACTCAAGAAAATCAGTAGCCCTACTGTATACAGACAATAAAAGTGATGAGAAAGAAATCACAGACATATCACACTTTACAATAGCCACAAACAACAAAAAATATCTTGGAGTAATGCTAACCAAACAAGTGGAAGACCTGTATAGCAAGAACTTTGAGTCTTTAAAGACAGAAATTAAAGAAGAAACCAGATAGTGGAAAGATCTCCCATGCTCTTGGATAGGTAGGATCAACATAGTAAAAATGGCAATCTTACCAAAAACAAAATACAGATTTAATGCAATCCCCACTAAAATCAAAGCACAATTCTTCACAGACCTTGAAAGAACAATAATCCACTTTGTATAGAAAAAAGAGACCAAGGAAAGCCAAAACAACCTTATCCAACAAAGCAACATCTGGTGGCATTATCATCCCTGACTTCAAGACCTATTATAGAGCTGTAGTCCTGTAAGCAGCTTGGTAGAGGCACATAAATAGACAGTTAGACCAATGGAATCGAATTGAACACCATGATATTAACCCATATATGTGTGAACATTTGATTTTTCATCAAAGAAGCTAAAAATATACAATGGAGAAAAGAAAGCTTATTCATCAAATGGTGCTGTCATAGCCGGGTGCTGGCACATAGAAGACTGCAAATAGATCCATCTCTATTGCCACGCACAAAACTTAAGTCCAAATTGACCAAAGACCTCTACATAAATCCAGCCACACCGTGTTAGAAGAGAAAGTGGGAGGCACCTTGGTACAGAACCTTCATCCAACGACTGATGAAAGTAGGGGCAGATTCCCACAGAAAAACACTGAACAGAACTCCTGAAATCTAGTGTCAGAACCGGTGGGCATAGGAGGTAAGACTGTGCTGTTTTAACTCACAGAACCTGTTGACCTGAATAAGGGAGAGCTCTTGGTCCCCAGATTGATGGCTGTGTGGAAAGCATGGCCCTGATCAAGACCCCCTTAATGTGGGTGCCAGTGAGGAGGCCTACATAATCTATGGGGCCTTGGTTAGTATTTATTCCTGGTGTACAAATATACTTTGAGTGCCATGCCACAATATGTGATGTTCTCTCTGCCGGGACTCTTGGGCAAGGGCCTATGCACTACCTTAGATGAAATGACAGTCACTGGAGATCCACCATGGAAGGCCTCACCTTCCCTGGGGATTGGAGTGAAGATTGGCTTGGGTACTGGTGGAGAGGATGAGGGAGGAGGCAAGGGAGAGTGAACTTGACATGTGAAATAAGCTTGTTTCTAACTTAAATAAAACATTAAAATAAACAAATAAATAAATTTAAAAATTGGGAAAACAGAAACAAGAGATAAAATATGCAACACTACTTGTTACCGAGTTCATGAAGGAAAACGTAGGAGGTGTTAATCCTACCGAATTTTCTAGAAGAAACTCAGGACTGCTGTGTATGGGAGAATTAGATTTCTGAGTGAAATAGGACAATTTTCTTATATGACATACATCTATTTTTTATTAAATTATAACACAATAAAATATTCATTATGTTTCAAGAATATGATTTATGTCTTTTTAGCACATTCACACTCCATTTACCATTAATTATTGTTATAAAATTTGAAACGTATTAATTAGGATATACATCTCTGAAAGTGTAAACTATCTTCTCGGGTTTTTTGTTCCAGCCTCATTTTCTTTATCATTTCTTGCTTCTTCTTTCCTACCTGCCTTTTTACAATCACTGTATACTCCTTATCTTTTAATATTATTTCTACCTCATATTCATTTTTTATTTTCTTTTTATATTTTCCTTTCTTCTTTTCTGTAGTTTCCTCTGCCTTCTTTCCATTTTCCTTCCTTTTGTTATTTCTTTTTTCTTTCATTTTTCTACTGTGAATTATACTTTTAAAAAACCTGAAGAATTTTTCACACACCACCCTCATGTCAGAGAGTATTATTTCAAGTGAATCTTAAATTTGTTATGAATATAAGATGGTTGAAAACTTGTAGATTTGTTTCAATATAGGTAACTAGTTTTTCTAGCTTATATGTAGTATTAATAATCAAGAAGGAATGCCTTTTTATAGGGAGAACATTAGGAGGAAAGATTTCATTGATGTAATGGAAATCCATTTAAACAAATGAAATAAGAAGCTTCCTGTAACAAGTTCCTTTGGTTTTGTGACTTATCTAGCTAGAATAATACAACATGAAGTATTGAATCATTTAAACTTTGATGGAATTACTCTCAAAATTCTCTTCTCTCTGGCATCCATTAAATTACATGTTACACAACCTATACTTTTAAGTTAGTCTCAGATAACAGATGGTATAATGGGTAGTACATGAACATCTTATACTTTAATGTAACATTTGAGTAAAAAATTCATTGAAATGGCAAGGTGGAGAGAAATCCATCTACATATCTAAACATTCAGAAGATATTCCAATATCATGTTTGTATATTGTACATGTAGGATACCATATCTACTATTAGAGCTATGCCCTGTTCAAAGAATGAAAACTCTGGTAACTTGTGGAAGTCATATACATACACAAACTTAAAAGGATCTGGAATTAACTCATGTTATAGTCCAATGATAAGAAAAGTTAAATATACTATTCTCTAGATAGTTATCTATTTTTTAGTGAGAACAGGTAACACTGTTTTCTCGAATGTAGAGATAAGTAATCTCTTCAGACAGTTTACATTAATAAAAATCTTCTTTTAATTCCTCCAATCTTGTCCACATGAATCAAGGGTATTGTCACCAATATGGTGTCTTCATAGACTGAGATTTATAAAGAGAGAATATATAACCTCTCCTGTCACAGAGGGGTTTTTCTTTTTTTTCCAGGGATTTTACCAAAGTTCTCAAAAGTAATCTCTGTAGGCTCATTTGTCTGTCTATCAAGGCATTTGCCACTGTACAAACTTTTTGGAATTCTTTGAAAACACATCATATGTCCAAAAAGACAGGTAAAACTGAAATACAGTATTATCTTTGGATATTTTTATCTCACAAAGAAAATATCAATTGTACAGTCTTGGAGGTCAGCATGCATTAGAGATGTGTTTTCTGTCATTAAAGACTGTGGTGATTTAAAGTCTATAGACCACAGTGAAGAGTGCATTTTCCAGTGCAGGTATGAATTTCTCTGAAGCTGTTTACTTTGAGAAAGCAAAAGGCATAAGCCTGTTAGTTCCTTGGTGGTCAGGTTTAGCAGTAAAATGAACAAAAGCAAGACTGGAGGCTATATGAGTTAATGTCTAAGTGAGGAACTTCTCTGTGTCCCCTTCATACATCCTCAGCAGAGAATCAAGAAATCACAACTATAGAGAATCACATAGAGTATCCTTGGATGATTCTGTCCTCTGTAAACCCTCTCTTTCTTGGGGTCTTAAATGTTCTGGGTTATTCTGGCCTCTTCTCTTGAAGTTCAGGCTACACACTTCTTTTTTTGAAAAGTGAGTTTTGTATAATTTTTAGATTATTATGTGATTATAATAATCCTCCCTCTATTTGTGGACCAAAATCCTCCAACTTAGGCCTGAATTGTTGCCATTATTACAAAATTTTACCAATATGACAACCTAATAAAAAGCTAAAAAGTCAAGCAACTAATGTATCAAAATGTATGGGTGAAACACCAGGAGGTCTCAAACCTTCCCCCCCAAAAGTACAATATCCTTAGGGTTGTTTCCATTTTGAAAAGTACAGCATATGTAATATATATGTTTCCATCAATCAACTGGAATGATATAGTGATGCATTTACTTACATGTGTACTGGAGTGAGGATATAGTAGGTAAATGGTAGGTAACAGAATAAAAATAGGGAGACATTTGTTTCTTCTTGTTATGTCTAGGATGATATATTGTGAGGTAATGACTGGGTGTAGTGATTTAGAAATGAATTCTGTATTAGATTGTGACAGACAGATAGGACATGAATTCCATTGAAACAAAGACCTTAATATAAACCCAGGCACACTGAACCTAATAGAAGAGAATGTTTGAGGATCTCTTGAATGAATTGGTACATCAGACCACTTCCTCAACCTACCACCAGTAGCACAGAATCTGTGATCAACCAATAATAAAAGGGACCCCCAGCAAGCATTTCCTGACAAATATGGGAGAAATCTCTCAGTCTATATCATGGACCCAAGAAACAGGAGACAGATTCAAAATTGTACATGGGAAATTTACTATCCAAAGTATGTGCTGTTGTTCGACATTTGATGTCAGCATACAAGGGAGTACAGACTCCAAATGAGCCTATTGTAAAAGTTTTGGGCATAACCTAGCAACTGGAACTGTTAAACAACTTGGGGGCACATAATCTCAATAAAGGTAATCTGTGAAGGACATGCTCCATGTCATTTGTTGGTACATTTTCTCTTCCATAAGAAGTAATACTCTATTGAGAATTCTCTAGTTCAGTGCCCAAAATTTAAATTGAATTTTCTTCTGCATTGTTGACAGGCTTCTTCCTTGCTATGTATATATTGAAAATCAGCTGTCTGTCAGATGTAGGGTTGGTGAACATCCATTTGCATTCAGTGTGCTGTCATTTTTGTCTTCTTGAGTATGTCCTTAGCCTTACAGAAGCTTCTCATTTTTAGGTGGTCCCTTTTATTAATTGTTGATCTCAGCTTCTGTGCTATTGTTGTTAGGTTGAGGAACTGGTCTGCTGTATCAATTCATTCAAGAGTACCTCAAACATTCTCTTCTAATAGGTTCAGTGTACCTGGGTTTATGTTGAGGTCATTGTTTCAATGGAATTTATGTTTTTTCAATAGAGGAATCTAAAATGTCTAAAGACACTTAAGAAATTGCTCAACATCCTTAGCTATCACTGAAATGAAAGTCAAAACAACTCTGGGATAGAATCTCACACCTTTCTGAATGGCAAATAAAAAGCAATAGCAACTTATGCTAGAGATGATGTGAAGAAAAGGGAGCACTCTTCCATTGCTGGTGAGAGTGCACATTTGTTCAAACATTTTGGCAGTCAGTATGGCAGTTTTTCAGTCTACCTCAAGATCCAGCAATTCAACTCTTAGGCATTTACCCAAAGGATGAAAATATATACTAACAGGACATCTGTTCAACTATGTTCATAGCACCCAAATCCTCAATGGAAACTATGAAAGCCAGAAGGTCCTGAATATATGTTCTTCATATGCTAAGGGAATATGAATGCTATCCCAGACTACTGTGCTCAGCAAAGCTTCCAATTGTTGTAGCTGGAAAAGCATGATATTCCATTACAAAACCAGATTTAAATAATACATTTCCACATACCCAGGCCTACAGAAATTACTAGAAGGAAAATTCCAAAAGAAGAAAAATAACTACACTCACAAATACATAGGCAATAGATAATCCCACTTTACAAATCACCAAAAGAAAAAAGAGGGGAAACCCACACACAATATCACCACCAACCACAAATTAAAACAAATCAATAATCAACAATAAATGGTCTTTAATAAACTTTAATGTCAATGGTCTTAATTTGCCTATAAAAGTCATAGGCTATCATAAAGCAAACAAAACAGAATCCACCCTTCTGCTGCATACCTGAAACCCATCTCAATGACAAAGACAGATATTACCTCACAGAAATGTGTTGGGAAAACATTTTCCAATCAAATGAACCCACAAAACAAGCTGGTTTAGCTATCCTAGTATAGAAAAATTAAACGTGAAATTAAAATCAAGCAAAACTGATATTTATCAGAGGAAAATTCATCAGGAAGAAGTCGCAGCTCTAAACATCTATGCCCAAAATACAAAGGCACCCACATACATAATGAAACATTACTAAAGCTCAAATCACACATAAAACTTTACACACTTATAGTAAGAGACTTCAACACACCATTCTAAACTTTATACAGGATCAACAGACAGAAAAACCACATAATCATCTCACTAGATGCTGAAAACGCCTTTAAAAGAAACCAATGCTCCTTCATGATAAAAGTCTTGGAGAGATCAGGAACAAAAGGAAACTACTTAACAAGATAAGAGCAAACCAACAGCCAGCATTAAAATTAATGGAAAGAAACTCTACAGTCAGGAACAATTCAAGGCTGTCCACGCTATTTCTCCTCAATATTGTACTTGAAGTTTTAACTAGAGAAATAAAGGAATAAAATGAGATCAAGAGGGTGCAAATTGGAAACGAAGAAGTCAAACCTTCACTATTTGCAGATGATACGAAAGTTTCCAAGACTGACACAAAAACTCTACCACAGAACACATACAGCTGGTAAAGCCTTTCAGCAATGTGGCAGGATACAAAGTTAACTCAAAACAATCAGTAGCACTAGTAAATACAGATGACAAATAGGCTGAGAAAGAAATCAGAGATACATCACGCTTTACAATAGCAACAGAATACATGAAATATCTTATGGTAATTCTAACCAAACAAGTGAAAGAGCTGTACAGTAAGAATTTAAAGTATTTAAATAATTAAATAAAAGGATACCAGAAAATGGAAAGATCACCCCTGATTTTTGATAGGTAGGATCAACACACTAAAAATGACAATTTTGCCAAAATTAGTCTACAGATTAAATGCTTATCAAAATCTCAACACAATTCTTCACAGAAGTTGAAAGAACAATGCTCAACTTTCCATGTAAAATCAAAAATAGGATAGCCACAACAACCATGTACAATAAGGGAACTTCTGGAAGCATCACCATCCCTGAATTCAGTCTCTATTATATAGTCATAATCCTGAAAACAGCTTGGTATTGGCCCAACAGTAGACAGGTAGACCAATGAAATCGAATTGAAAACCCTAATAGTAAACCAGACACCTGAAAACTGCTGATATTTTGGCAAAGAGGCAAAGTTATACAGTGGAACAAAGAAAGAATCTACACCAAATTGTGCTGTCATAACTGGATGCGATCATGGAGAAGATTGGAGATAAATCCATATCTATCACCATGCACAAAAGTTAAATCCAAATGGATGAAAGACCTCAACATTAATCCAAGCATAATGAATTTCTTAAAAGAAAAAGGGAGAGGTAACCTTGAAAGAATTGGAACAGGAGACCACTTCCTCACGATAGCACCAGTAGCCCAAGCTTTGAGACAAACAATTAATACATGCGAACTCCTGTCATTGAGAAGTTTCTGTTAGGAAAAGGAAATAGACAGCAAGACAAAACAGCAGCCTCCAGAATGGAAAAGATCTTTATCAACTCCACATCTGACAGAGGACTGATCTAGAAAATATAAAATCAACACATGAAGACCAGCCACAAAACCAAGAAATCCATTTAAAAATTTGGGTATATAATTAAATAGGAAGTTCTCAATGGATGAATCTAAAATGGCTGAGAGACACTTAAGAAAGTGCTCAGCATTCTTAGCCATCAGGGAAATGCAAATCAAAACAACTCTGACATTTCATTTTATACCAGCCAGAATGGCTAAAATCAAAGACACCAATTACAGTCTGTGATGGAGAGGATGTGGAGAAAGAGGAAGATTTCTTCATTTCTATTTGAAGTGCAAACTGAAATATTCACTTATAGATCAATATGGTGGTATCTCAATGAAATGGGAATGAGTCTACCTCAAAATCCAGCAATTCCTCTCCAGGTCATACATCCAAATAATGCACACACAAACAACATGGATGTATGTTCAAATATGTTCATAGCAGCTTTGTTTGTAATGGCCAGAACATGGAAGCAACCTAGATGCCCTTCAGCTGAAGAGTGGATAAAGAAAATGTGGCACATTTACAAAATGGAGTACTAATCAGAGGGAAAAAATGGAATCTTGAAATTCACAGGCACTAAATATTAGGTTGGAAAGGTGTGGCATAAGAAATAAAAGAAAATATCTAGTGATCGGGCATTCTTCATTTGTTCCCTAGGAAGGAAGCCAAACAGAGACAATTGCAAGAGACGTATCAGAATGATTCTTAGAACTAGTAAATGTGGAATACCACATATCATAGTATCCCTTACCAAATATTAATACATAATAAAGACTGGATTTCCTGTGGATATCCTTATGTAGATGCAATCCTCATCAGAAATCTAGGTTAACACAGGATCTAGCCCATGGATCACATAGGAGAGACACCTACTCTTTTCAGCAGAGGTGATGCATTTTCTATGAGAGCAGATAACAACATGGACAGGTAATCATGTGCACAGTAACATAAGACAATGTACAGAAGCTGCTCTTGAGAACTGAGATATGGTAGACAGGCAAAGACTAATCAAATGATTTCTATTAAATCAAAAGTGTTCTATTTAAAGGTAAATGTATTGTTTTGTCCCCATTCTGGAGATATGAAATCTGAATTATACCATCTATATCTAAGTCCTCACCAGTCTATTATAACGGCATAGTGATGATGTCACTTCTCCAAGTACTTTAATGCATCTGTAGAATGTAGCTGTGGGAAAAGTGAAATAAAAGTACCTATAGATATGTGGCCTTATTACAAAGTATATTAGTATAAAATGTGGGATAATATATTTGTATATTTGTGCAATTTGTTAATAATTGGGAGATATATTAGATTTTTACATCTTGTGAGGTTACCTGTTGTATGATAACAACAAGGGGGTTCTCTCTGCTCATTTCTAGGGTCCCAGAGCCCGGGAGCCTCTGTAATGTAGTATTTCCTTTGTAGGATTTAGTATCACATACAGGTGTCCTATTCAACACTTTTTGGCAGAATAGGTGAACAATATTTCTTCAGTTGTGCCTATTATTAACCTTGGCAAATGGTCTTTCATCTCACACTATTTCCTAAATCATGGTTACCTACTCAAGCTCAATACAGTAACTGGAAAATTTCTTTTCTGAGGCTTTTGTGGGTGAATTTTCTGTTCAGCTAAATGTGAAAATACCATATAAGAAAATGAAAGCCTCTGAATTATCCAGGATAATTATCCATATTCCCAATAGTACCTTCCCTCAGCTTAGGATTTCTTAAATGTTACAACTCAAATGAGAAGGTATCCTCACTGTAGGGAGTCAAAGAATACCATAAAGTTGTGCCTCAACACAATTCTAATGCAAAATCTTTTTGGGAGGAGAAATAGAATGTATTTGAATAGAAGGAAGGGATCATATAAAGGTTTTTGGAGGGGGTGAACTTTTCAATATACAGCATTCCAGGGTAAGGATTGGTAGGAGAAAAAGTCTAGGGCTTGGGATTTATACTCATCAATGTAGCAGATGGCATGTGTTGTGGCCCCTACCTTTAGGATAGTAAGATTGTTTTGTTGGCAGAGGTCTTCAAAGCATGGCCCTGGCCACAAGTGCACCTCAAAGAGCCAACAGATAGTAAGCCATTTCATATACTAACTGGAGATTGGTTTTTATCGTGTTTTCCTCAGCATCCCATAATATCATGTTAAAAGAGTTATGTCACCTCACATCTAGATGACAATGCAGGTTAAGTCCATCGATGAAATATAAAATTTAGAAGACCATATTGAAGATGTAAGTTTTGTAAGAAATCCCAAACATCCTAACATATCACTCCAAGCACATGGCTATAAGTGGGTGCAGAAGCCATATAGGTGTAGCACATGATCACGGGACCCACAAAGTCACACCACTGACAAATCGGGGTACACAGAGAAGTACACAATACTTAAAGTTACCCACTGGTGGTGAAGTACAAGTGATGACCTGTCTGGAGCTGGGCACATTCCAATACTCCCTACCTTCTCTTGATGCTGGTCCTCTATCAACCAACATTGTACTGTAAGCTTTAAAACTATGAGCTACCAGGAGAACAGATTTTGCCTTGACAGTTCCTGGCTTCTGTGAGAGACAATTTACTAGCCTGGAATCCTTTTCTTGCAGAAGATATGTCTAGCAGTAAATTACCATTTCTTTCTTATAACCCCAATTCCTGCGCCCAATTACCCAAATTCCAAGCTAAACACAATGTTCTCCAGTCTGCTCCCCATCTTCTAACCAGGACTTACTGCTCTTCCTTTTGAACCATTTCTTTTTGATAATTCAAACTGAGACAAAAGTCAGCTTTCATCTGCTTCCTCTGTTCTCTCTCCCCTCTCCATATTCTCTCCTAAGGACATTTCTCAGTCTTGCAACTTTGAACATTGTTGAATCTTAGGGGCACTGAAGGACTCTTCAAAGACAGTTGGTGTTGCTACAACACAAGTGACATCACAGGATTACACGGTCTCTGGGACACAATGGAATTTCAGGGATGGGGCTGCTGATGTCATGTGGAATGCCCATGGCCTCCCTGCTAACCAGCATTTCTCATAAGGAAGCAGAAGTCAGGTTGCCCTATCGAGGAATCTCTCCTGGGACACAAAGAAAACCTACAGCACGTCCTTCTTCCAAAACCAGAGATCTTTGATTATTTAGAAATCCTTCAGTAATTCACATCGGGGATTAACTGAAGATTTCAGGCTCTCTCCAGAGCACATTTGTTCCTGTGAAAAAATTTTCTATTTATAAGAGGATGTAGGGGATGAGGAGTTGAAACCAGGCTCGTTTATGTCCTGCAGGAATAATAAGAGCTCAAACTTCCGTGTTGCTTTGGCTCCCCTAGAGGCTCTACATTCAGTTTTCCAGGGTGCTCATATCCACCTGGTATTTAATCCAGGCCTTGCTACACTGTCACTTTATATCCATAATAATATGTGTAGCCTATTAGAGGAAACCTGCCAGCACACTGTACTTCTCAGTTCAGTTTCTAATAGATTTTAAAAGATAAGGGAAAACTCAAGGAGAACTTACCAAGAATAAAGCAGTCATCTGGAAGAAACCCTTTCTCTGTAAATTCTGTGATCTGCTGTGGTAAAAGAGCAGCATCAACCATACTTCTCAATTCCTAGCCTTGCACAGACATGATGTTCTTCAGAGTCAACCACTCTGGCTTGTCTGAAGCCTCCTTCCCAACTGCTAATCGCACTTGAGATAAATCCCCACATATCCCCAAGTCTACGGTAGAGTGCACATGTGCCAGGATTGATTTTCCTTATCTTTTAAGACCGACTAAAGTTGACCTGAGAAGAGCAGTGTGCTGGCAAGATTTCTCCAATTCTCTAGACATATTAAGTTGGTAAAATAACTGTGTAGCAAGGTTTGAGTTTGATCAGATATTCATGGCCTGGATTAGATACCAAGTGACTGTGAGCAACCTGGGAAACTGAATGTAGAGCCTCTAGGAGAGCCTAAAAGTAATGAAGTTTCATCTTGTATTAGTCCTACAGGATACAAACCTGCCAGGGCTCAACTCCTCAACCCATAAATCCTCTTATAACCAGAAATAATATTTTCACAGGAAGAAAATGCACATTGCAGGGAGTCCATAATCTGCAAATAAATCCCCTATGTGGAAGGTTGTAAAGGATTTCCAACCAATCAGAGATCTCTGATTCTGAAATAAGGAGGTGCTACATGTTTTGCTTTGTGTCCTTGGAGAGACTCCTGGAAAGGGAAAGCTGACTTGTGTTGAGATATGAGGAAAGTTGGTTAGTGGGGCATCCATGTGCATTCCACATGACATCAGCAGACCCTTCCCAGAAATTTCATTTTGTCCTAGAGACCATGGAATACAGTGATATCACCTGTGTTGTAGCAACACCAACTGCATTTGGAGAGTCCTTCAATGACCTTATGGTTAAATGAAGAACACGCTTTGAAGACTGGGGAATCTCCCTCGAAGAGAATAAGGAAAGTGGACACAAACCAGAGAAAGTCAGAAGAAAGCTGTACTTCAGCCTCAGGTTAAACTATAAAAGAAGAAAATCTTCAAAAAGAAGAATACTTAATCCTGGCCAGATGATGTGGATCTCTCTGGAGAAGATTGCCTTTAGTTTGGACTTCAAATAATTGGTCAAGGCCACTTGAAATTCTGTTGGAGTGGTGAAACATCAGCCTTGGTGTTTTGTATTCCTGAAATCGCACCTATGCAAATATATCTTTATGGACAAGTACAACCTGCCCTAATGCAGCAAAAAACACACTTTGACATCACTGTTGGGGTGATTGTATTTATTGCTTTTGCTGCTACAGCAGCCATTGTATCTGGGACTGCCATCTCACTGTATGTAATTACAACCAGCACAGTTGATAAACAAGCAGGGGAGGAAACAGAGTCTATCAGCACTCAGAGATGCTTATATGACTTAGTCCAGGCAGGGATTTTAAATCTTTATTAACAAATATCCTTAAACCTGTTTGCCTACTCTGATGCATATTTGCATTACCCCTGCCCAAGTTTATAGACATCAATTGGCAAATCAAATTATTAGGATGAACAATATCCAGGATCCTCCACTATCTGGAGAGAACATTCTTTGGTTATCCCAGATGGCAGTCCACTTAATCAATGAAAAAGCCAGGACCCCATCTCTAGGCTTAGTACCCATAGGACTTATTATCATTTGCTTCATTTAGCCAAGGTGCCTGTGTGCTAGTATACCCCAGGCTCAATCTTTCACTCTAGGTTCACAGAGAATCCTTCAGCTCAATTATGTTTGATCCTATAGAAAAATTAGGCAGCCAGTGACAGGTGAGAATAAGGGGATGCCAGGCAACCTAAGAAACAGTGTCATAAATCCTGGGTGATAACTCCATTGGCAGGTAAACATGGAAATAACATCCTAGTCAAATGAGAAATAGCTAATTTATATATAAAGAAGAGGGAGTTGTCGAGACCAGTCCCCATGAGTTCTCTGTGAGTCAATTTTCAGCCAACAGGTACATGCTCTTTTCCGTTCCAAGTGTATCCTGTTTTCTAGTCCTGGCTTACTGCCCCAGCCTTGCCCCCTGGACATCAACAAAAAGCATAAGGAAAATACTCTTTCCACCTGTGGTTTTACCACTGTGTTGTAAGCCTGTATATAAGACTGCTCCCTCTGTACAATAAAGAAGAGACTTAATAGCACAAATGAACAGACATCTTGCTTTTCATTTCAATGTTCAGGCTTTTGCCCAATATATTATACTTACTCATGGCAGGGTTGCCAAAGATTGCCATTTCAGCTTAGAAGAGGTAAGATCTATTGGCATGACTGATTTGCTTTTCTGACTGTCAGCTTGAAGCATAAACCCCAATGTCTGTTTCTGTGTTGGTAGTCCACTTTACAGAAGTCATCTTCTTTGTAAAGAAGAAGATATAGTTCAGGAGAAGGAGAACTGACATGCATGGTGTGCTTTTCCAGTAACTTTAAATTGTCCAGTTATATTGCTGTTGACAGCATTTGGCCTGTCTGTTATTCCTGCTTTGCCAGACAGAACACTTGTTTTCAGAGGTTAAAATTCTCAGGAAGGATCGAATGTCAAGAGATTTGAATTGCTGTGTGGTGCTATCATTAACATATTTTGAGCCTTGAAATAGAACCTAGGTCTTCTGTGGCTCCTGGATTCATTCATAATGAATTAATACAATAATGTAATCTATAAATACAAGCTTGAAAAGGAAGGAGAATGGAGGGACCTGGGGGAAAATCACAAAAATAAATGTTATTTACAAACTTTGGGGTCATAGACTTTATTTTTTTATTTTATTTTCCAGTTTATATTTAGATAAGAAACAAGGTTGCTTCACAAGTCAGTTCCAGGTCCCTCTCCCTTCCCCTCCCCTCATCCAGTGCCCTCCCCAACCCACCCCCCGTTATCCCCTCATTCCCCCAGGGAGGGTGAGGCCCTCCATGGGGGTGTCCATAGTCTGTCATTTCATATTCCCCAAGAGTTCAGGGTGAGCGTGCACCTCACATTGTTCTATGGGAGTCCAAAGTCCATGTGTATACTTGGGATGGGTACTGATCTGCTGCCCAAGGCTCAATAGATTACCTAGGCCTCCTCACTGACACTTTTTATGTCTATTTTCTTCTTTCAGTCAAATGGATTTAGAAGCAAAAAACCTGAAGAATATTGAATACATAATGGAGTTACTTCTCATTAACTAGGAATGTGCCTTTAAAAGAAAGACAGATTGCTTGAAACCTGCTGTTTATTTAGATGTAGAGTGTCTGTTTGTGTACATATTCATGTCATCTTTCCTCAGTTACCCTTCCAAAATTATCAATAGCTTAATTAAACACAATTAAAAGTTTGGAGAAGACCATGTTTAATTCATACATATGTTGTGTTCACTACCAGGTACCTAAATGAACATATGGCATGTATACAAATACGTTGTGCTCTACAGATGTAAGCCAAGGCAAATGGTTGCAGTAACCAGAGTGAATGTGATTTGGTAAGGCAAGTGGGTGCTTGTGCAATGTGTCTATCTTTCAGTAGGCAGAATGTTAGAGAAGACACTGCCTGTAGAAGCTTCCTTACAGGACTCTGCCAACACCTGGGTGTGTTGGTGGTATGATTTGTGCAACATATTTTCTCCCAATAATTCCCAAATACCATTAGTTCCATGTTTCATTGTGGTATGGAATCAATGATTTGTTCCATCTTAAATTGTGTGACTGTAGTAAATAACTTTGATATAACTTAACTATATTGGTCAAACGCCAGATATGTC
>NW_024434108.1:0-4897 GCF_017639785.1 Mesocricetus auratus | reverse complement strand
ATGATTTGTCAGTTCTCAGGTGTAAGGTGTGTAAAGAAAAAGTTACCTCAAATCTCTTATGGCAACAACAGAAAATCACTTCTGCCAATTGAGTAAGGTATTCACACGAATCACTAATCACGCACAGATGTAATTACACAGTCCTGTAAAGGGTAAGCAACTTTTGACAGGTTATAGTTCTAGCTACAAAAGAGACTAACTGGACATACAGTTCAATGTACAGAATAAGTTGGGTGAAGTTAACATGTACCTGTATCCTACCCAGGCTGATTATACTTTACTTTTGATGCAAGCTAATGCTATGCTTTTTATTCCATAAACAAATACAACCTTTATTTGCTTTTTATACTCCAAAATTATTGGGGAAAATGAGACAAACTTTTTGAGGAGTACAGACTCAGGGGACTGTGTGTTGTGTGGAGAGCATGGTGACAATAATGTTATAGAAAATTGATAGGAAAGGGAGTTAGAAGGCCCAAGGAAGCCAAAAAGGATTGGACCCAAGCCAGCCTGAAGGGAATCCTAGAGTTTTCTACTAAAGGAATGTGAAGCAAGGGCGAGGCTTGTCTGGGAGTCTCATTTCACCATCTGTGGAATTTCTGTGAAAAACTGCAAAATGGTTAACTGTGGCCATGTACAGGGAATAGGACAAAGATCTGAGGAGTCAACATTTACAAGAGACTGTAGAAGAGAGAGCAGCAGGTTTGGGAAAATCACTGACTGAAAGTCACCGTTAAGAAAGGAAGAGAGAGTAGGTCATGAGGGAACAGGAAGGTTGAGTGGGGGATAGAATAGGGGGAGAACAGGATGAGAAATACCATAATAGAGGGAGTCATAGGTTAGAAGACAGATCTGGCACCAGTGAGACCTCTAGTGATCTAAAGGGATGACACCAACTGGCAAGCTAAGCAATAGTGGAAAGACCACCTTAAATGCCCATTCCTGATAATGAACTTGACGTTTACACTATATGCCATCCTAGAACCTTCATTCAGTGACTGATGGAAGCAGAGGCAAACACCCACAGCTAAACACTGAACTGAACCCATGGAACCCAGTGACAGTGAGAGAGGAGTGATAAGCAAATTGGCAAAGAATGGGCAGAGACAGCTGATCTGAACAAGGAGGAGCTCTTGGACCCCAGACCGACAGCTGGGAGGCCAGCATGGGACTGATCCAGACCCCCTGAGTGTGAGAGTCAGTGAGGAGGCCTGGGCAACCTATGGGGCCTTGGGCAGTGGATCAGTGTTTATCCCTGGCATGAAGTTACGGACTTCATGTGTCCATAACACAAAGAGGGTTGCTCTCTCAGCCTGGACTCTTAGGTGAGTGCCTGGACCCTGCCCTGAGTGAAAGGACAGACTCTGGATATCCCCTATGTGGAAGGAAGTGGGGATAGGGTGGGAGGTTGGAAGGGATGGTGGGGGGGTACGGGAGGAGGGGAGGGAGAGGGAACTGGGATTGACATGTGAAGCAAGCTATTTAAAATTAAAGTAATAAAAAAAAAGAAACAAAAGGACCCTCACTGGGAGACAGTCTTATGACCAAGGGGAGAGTGACTGGGCGTGAGATGGGGGAGCATGAGAGGAGCATGTCACATTTGATAGAGTGTGGTGGGACTTGATATGGGGGAGCATTATAGACATGAAAACACTGGGGGAAATTACTTCTGTGGAGAACAGGGCAGAGGACTAGGCTTCCAAAAAAGTTCCTGGAATGCAGGGGATATTGTGACTCTTACAATTATCAACTGTTTTTATTTCCTCAGTGAGATCTATATGTTCACATCAGGGCTTGTCAGTCCTACATCTCAAGAGAAAATTGGCAGAGGTATGTGGCCCGATTTCTGTTACAGATCTGATCTCTTAGAGGGACCAGTGTCTTAAAGTGGCAGGCCCATGTTCTAACATGCATAGCATTTACACATACATACATGCACACACTCACACACACACACACACACACACGCAAAGAGAGAGAGAGAGAGAGAGAGAGAGAGAGAGAGAGAGATTCACTCACACACAGAGAAGGGTATAGGCATGATTTTATAGGAAAGGAGAGTCAAGGAGGAGATGTAGGGGATGAAATCTGAGTTGCTAGCATTGGGGCTGAACTGGAGCATGGTAAGATGGGGCAAGGCCTCCTTGTATCAGAAGGTGCTGCCAGGTGTAGGTCTCTGCAGCAGAGGCTGGAATCCAGATTGTGTATCAGGAAGACATTGTCCATGTAAGTTCCTGTAGTATGTTGAACGATAAGTTGAGTTATCAGGCAGACTACAAGAGACATACAGATAGAAAAATCAAAATGGCTGTTTAAGGAGTATTTACAGGTGGGGGTCAGGAAGTCCAAGAAGAGTTTTAGGATTCATTTTGAATTAAATTTATTAAGATGAAGGCATGAGGTAAATAGAAGAGTTAATGGTAACAGGTACCCTGAAGGGCATGTTTTTGATTATTTAAGGTAAGGTTGGAGAGGCAGTGGAAAAGATATCAGAATCAAGATGGGTTTTAGTAGAATTGTTATGGATGTCCCATGGAGCAGTGTGGAGTTCCCATCACAAGAATGTTAAGTCACATATAGGGCATGGTACGAGATTGTGCATTAAATGAACTAAGCTAACTCAATAGGTCTGGCTTTGGACTTGTAACATTCTAACTCCCCAAACTCACTGACACCATTTAGAGTTATAACAACATAGGTACAGCTTCCTTTTGCCACGTCAGATTACAGTTCGTCTTTCCCTGACCAAGCATTACATTTTAGACCTGTGGTACGTATTGTCTCACGGCCAGCTTGGCTAGTAGCTTCCCCTAAAGTCAGATAAGGATGAGTCTAGGATGATCAGGTAGGCAAATCTCCAGGAGGGAGGGACATAAATGATTACCACAGCCATGAAAGAAGAAACTCATGGATCTTGAATTCTTATGAAAATTCACAAGAGTCTATAATCCAAGGGAAGCCAGTTTGGATCCAAATAAAAACAAAGATAGGAGGAGGGTAGCATTTGTTGTATATAAAATGCATTATTAAAAAGTTTTAGTCAGGCGTTGGTGACACACACCTTTAATCCCAGCGCTTGGGAGGCAGAGGCAGATGAATCTCTGTGAAATTCGAGGCCAGCCTGGTCTACAGAGTGAATTCCAGGATAGGCTCCAAAGCAATACAGAGAAACCCTGTTTCAAAAAACTAAAAAAAAAGTTTTTATACACATCATTTCAGGATAACTGATGCTGTATGGATGCCTATAATGTATCATCCATGCTTCCTCAGTTTATTGGTTCAGGCTAATGTTATCAGGACCACACTCTAATTAGAGCATTTAGGCATCTGCACTAATGGAATTTTCTTGGTAAGTAAGTTAAGGGAGAATGCCAGGAATGTTTGTGTTTGAATCTCAGTTGCAGCATTGGCAAAGTAATTGAATTTTTCTGGTGATCAAATCTCTCATCTCTCAAATGAGAATATAATTGAGGCCTCATAGGGGGTTAAATGTATAATCTTGTATATAAAGCCCCTGGTGCTGAACCTGGCTCATTACCACTCTGCGCAAATCTGCAAATGTGGGCGCTGTGAGGTGAGGCCACACTTGTTAAAGAGCTTCACTTGCAGTCATCACATTACCCATGAGTCTGCAGGTCTGCAAAGCAGGTTCAGGGGATAGTCTGACCTCAGGCAAACTGCACAGCCCTCCACCCTCCAATGCACTCTCTCACCTTCAAGAGCAGCCGGGAGGGAGGACACTGATTTGGCATGCTATAGCAGTTTGGTTTTGGACCCCTAGCCTTCCTTACTAAAACCCACAGCTGTGATCCTCTTAGTAACAAGACTTGTATTTGCATATGGTCTGGGAATCCTTAGTAACAAGACTTGTATTTGCATATGGTCTGGGAATCTCTTTTCCATATGCATTAGATCATTACTCAATTTGGCACCAAATACAGTGTAAACACTGTATAGATAATTATTATAATGAATTTTAAACAGAGTAACACTAAGAAAAACATCTATACAAGTTCACATTTCAAAAGATCAATCTGGGAAGGTAAATGATGTGAGGTTATTTCTCTGCAGGGGATTGTTTAACTACCATGACTTGGAAATATTTTGATATTTGAGTTCTCAGGACAGGAACCTTCAATCCGGGAATTTATTGGAGTGACTTACAGGCTGCAGTCTAACAATAGCTAGTTAGGAATGGAAAGTCCAAGAGTCTAGTAGCTGTTCAGTCCCCTTCCTTCTTCAGTTGCCCTGTATAGGCTTCCAGTAGAAGGTGTGGCCCAGATTAAAGGTGTACCTCCCATCCTCAAAGTCTGGATTAAAGGCAGATCTCTTCTTGCCTCAAGAGTTGGATCACAAGTGTGCCCTCCATTTCCCGATTATAGTTCCTTCCAGATATAGTCAAGTTGACAACCAAGAATAGCCATCATAGCCACCATGACAAGACAGTGGGAAGTTACATTTGTTATGTCTACCTGCATGGCAGTATGCTGGGATGGTAAGGTGGGCAAGTCCCTGAGGCATTGGGCTCTGTGTTCGTGTGTGATCATCTGACCACATAATCACAATTTCCCTTCCTAAGTGCATCACCTGACATCCTTTCTGAAATTTTAAATTTTATTCATTAATTTTATTTTAAACAACCGTTTACTGTAACAGGCTTCCTTATGGTATTTTCATAAAACTGACTTTTGATTGGCTCACCCTATGGCCCTCTTCTGACCTTCATCTTCCACTCGCTCTACACTTACACCCTCCATCCCTGGTACTTAGCTTTCCACATTCACAAGATACGTGTTCTGTTGACCTCCCCTCTGCCCCATTCCTCAAGGACCCTTGCTGCATGACCCTTTCTAGTTTCATGTCCTTTGTTCTCACTTCCACGTAAATATGCATGCAT
>NW_024434107.1:0-835 GCF_017639785.1 Mesocricetus auratus | reverse complement strand
CGAGAAACTACACTTGTAACTTCTTGAAAAATAATGATACAACACAGTGTGAGAATCCACACGTGTTACTTCTTCAAAACTATCGATACAATTCTGTGTGTGAATCTACATATGTAACTTCTTGGAAACAATCGATACAACACTGTGTGAGAAACTACATGCCTATATTATTGAAAAGTAACGGCACAACACTATATGCGAATCTTAAGCGATAAGACTTGAAAACTATCAATACAAAACTGTGTGCGGAACTACACCTTATTGAAAACTAACTATACAATGCTATGTGAGATTCTATATTTGTATCTTATTGAAACCTAATGATACAAAGCTGTGTGAGAATCTACACGTGTAACTTATTGAAAAGTAATGATACAACACTGTGTGAGAATCTATAAGTATAAGTACATGAAAACTAGCCATACAACACTGTGTAAGAAACTATATGCCTAACTTCTTGAAAATTAATGACAGAACGCTGTGTGAGATTCTACCTGAGTACCTTATTGAAAACTAACCATACATCTCTTTGTGAGATTCTACACTTGTACTGTATTGAAAACAATCAACACACACCTGTGTGAGAAACTACATGGGCAACTTATGGAAAACTAACGATATAAAACTGTGTGAGAATCTACACATGTAACTTCTTCAAAGCTAGTCTTATAACCTTGTGTAACTTCCTGGAAACTATCATTACAAAACTGTGTGAGAAACTACATGTGTAACAGGTTTAAAACTAACAAAACAGCTCTGTGTGAGAATCTATAAGCGATACATCTTGAAAACAGCTCTATGTGAGAATCTACACGTGTACCTTTATGAAAACTAA
>NW_024434106.1:0-818 GCF_017639785.1 Mesocricetus auratus | reverse complement strand
TGTGAGAAACTACATGCTTAATTTCATGAAAACTTGTGAAACCAAACTGTTTGAGACTCTACATGCTTATGTTCATGAAAACTAACGATACAACATTGTTTGTGGAACTACTTGCTTAACTTCATGAAAAATACACATACAACACTGAGTGAGAAACTACATGCTTAATTTCATGAAAACTTGTGAAACCAAACTGTTTGAGACTCTACATGCTTATGTTCATGAAAACTAACGATACAACATTGTTTGTGATACTACGTGCTTAATTCCATGAAAACTATCGATACAATACTGTTTGAGAAACAACATGCTTAACTTGATGAAAACTAACGATACCAAACTGTTTGATACACTACATGCTTATGTTCATGAAAACTAACGTGATGAAAACATGATACAAGTTTTTTTTGTGAAACTACTTGCTTAACTTCATGAAAACTATCGATAAAATACTGACTGAGAAACAACATGCTTAACTTGATGAAAAATATCGATACCAAACTGTTTGAGACTCTACATGCGTATGTTCATGAAAACTAACGTTACAAAATTGTTTGTGAAACTACGCACTTAACTCCATGAAATGTAACGATACAACACTGTTTGTGTATCTACTTGCTTACCTTCATGAAAACTACCAATACAACACTGTGTGAGAAACTACATGCTTAATTTCATGAAAACTTACGATAAACACTGGTGGTGAAACTACCTGTTTAATTTCATGAAAACTATCGATACAATAGTGTTTGAGAAACAACATGCTTAACTTGAGGAAAACTAACGATACCAAACTATTTGAGAATCTACATGCTTAT